>NC_041223.1:58052586-58071941 GCF_002837175.3 Physeter macrocephalus | reverse complement strand
CCCACATGCCGCGGAGCGGCTGGGCCCGTGAGCCATGGCCGCTGAGCCTGCGCGTCCGGAGCCTGTGCTCCGCAACGGGAGAGGCCACAACAGTGAGAGGCCAGCGTACCGAAAAAAAACAACAACAACAAAAAAAAACCTGGTGGTGTGAAAACTGGGTGTATTATGACAGATGCTTATTTTCTTTTGTAGTTCACATATTTCTCTTCAGAAATGAACTCTTGACAATAATCTTGGCTTTTTTGTCCAATTTCAAAGAGCTATTTTGTTTAGAAAGGTTTAATTATCGTTACTATTCTACAGAAAATACTAGACTGCTTTAATGCTGCTCACTATCCTTTCAAAATAAGTCATTTAGAAATCTATTTCCAAATGTGAAAAGATTTGACAAAGGTTGAGGTTTGTTCAAATTTATCAAGCCCAGGGTATGCATATAATATATATGTGAGATGTGAAAGGAGTATGTGTGTGTGTGTTTGTGTGTGTGGTGTGTGTGTGTGTGTATGTGTGTGTAAAGGACACACAACCCTTGCAAAGGACTTAGAGAAAATTGCTTCTGAAAATCCTATAATGGAAAGCACAGGACAAGAATAAAGAATCTATGGACCTGTCTATTCACGAAATCATTTAAATAAGTTTGTTTTAAAACAAGACACTAGCATAACTATTATTTTATTATCCCAATTATTTTGGCTTAAAATTTATACATGTATTTAGATAAGTTTATAGTATGTTAAAACTGGAGATATTTCAAGAAGAATATAAGTACTATAGGGTCCATGTAACATCGCTGAATTTGAACAGGGTGAAAATCTATAGTAAGCTACTTGAGAAAATTTTTTTCAGCTTTGTTTCCTTCAAATATTATTGGAAATTCTGCCATATAATACCATAATACTCCTTGATTAACTGAGTTCTTAAGTTGTTCTAAATTTCCCACTGTGCTGAAGTCCATTTCTAAAACCTAGTATAATAGAGTCAATGAGAAGTTTGGCAAAAATTATTTTACTATTTTGATCTTATTCTCTGATCTTTATTATATTATTAGATTTTCTATCAGAAGAGGCCATTATAGTTTGAGGGAAAATGCTTGACAACAGGCAGGATATTTCAAATGGTGAAAAATAATCTTTTACAACTATTACAATCAGGTTTGTTTCTTTTCTATCGTATTTGATAAGCATGGTCCAGTTATTCACTGTTTTGTATATAGCCAAAAAATGTCAAGAAATTGTTTCCACTAAAATCTTTCACCAGGAAAATCTTCATATGCAGGATATGCACAAAGCTATTTTCATTTGCTTTAGGTGTTAACTTGACAGTGTTATTTTTCATAATTTCCAATATAAAATGGAGCCTCACCAGTGACAAGAAAGAGGTTATTATTGCTGAAGATTAGGCATTGTAATTTGCATCTGCTTATGTTCTCATCTAAATGTCCTTGCTTCAGAAAGCAGACACAGAGGGATAGACTTCTTAATATTTATTTATTTATTTATTTGGCTGTGTTAGGTCTTAGTTGTGGCACGAGGGATCTTCGTTGTGGCGTGCAGGATCCTTCGCTGTGGTGCACAGGCTTCTTTCTAGCTGTGGCGCGCAGGCTTCAGAATGCACGGGTTCAGTGGTTACGTCCCGCAGGCTCTCTGGTTGTGGCGCGTGGGCTGTAGAGCGCACGGGCCTAGTTGCCCCACGGCATGTGGGATCCTAGTTCCCCGACCAGGGATCGAACCCGCATCCCCCACATTGGAAGGCGGACTCTTAACCACTGGACCACCAGGGAAGTCCCGGGATAGACTTCTTTAGCTGGACTTAGTTTTGTTTAGTTGCTTGGATATGCTCCCCCCACAGATCTGTGCCCCTTACACTTACCAAGGTTTGCTCATGGATTTGTTGCATTGAATCACTACTTAGAAACCCAGTTTCCTCCACCACTAGCCTATTTTGATGAGAGTTGCCAATGGTAGAATTTCCCAATCTTTCAAATAACTTGAATTATTTTAAGCCCTGGATTTAACTCCACTAAAATCATTACTTTCAGATATATTTGTCTGTTCATATTTGAACTTTAAAACATAACTAAGCAGAGTCAGCTGTGCTTTCTTTTTCATACTATTTTACAGAAATGTTTGTAACTTGCTAAAATTATTAGTTCCATTCTCTTATCTGTAGAAAAAGCAAGAATCTAGAGGGAAACTTTACTAAACAATTAGTAAGAAATAATCCGGTTTGGTTTTGTTTCTCTTATTTAGAAGCATAAGTTGGATTGATCTCATTCCTCAGTTATACAATTATTAGTCTATGCAAGACCCCTACTTTATTTTAATGTTTTAAAAATATTCTTTTAATTTTATTTTGTTATCCTCTCAGTTCCATTGAGCCCCAAGCCCCACTTCCTTTCTATTCTTCTCATAACAAGCCACTCTAATGTATATAATGTATATCTTTAACTATGGCTGTATCCTTTAAGGATATATGTTGGTATTTAATATATATCGTTCAATTTTTTAATATATGTTTTTAATTTTATATTTTAAATTTATATCTATTACTTTGTTCTTTTCACTCAACATGATTATTAATTGTTAATTGTTTCTAATTTCTATAAAATGTTATAGTATGTATCCATCACATATTATTTATCCAACTGCTAGTCATAGAAAATACATTGTCTACAACTTTCTGCTGGCTGTCACAAACTATTCTTCAATAATCATCTTCACACATTGTTCATTCTTTCCTGACTGATTTGTAGTACCAGTTACATCATGTATCAAAGTGTCTGTCTCTCTGTCTGTCCCTATCTATCTATCTATCTCTTCTATCATTTATATATCATCTATATGGATCTATCTCTGAAGTCTTAATTATATTCTATTGATCTTTTGGTCTATTTCTCCCAACTTAAATTTACTAATATATATTAGCTGCATATATTAATATTTGATAAGGTGAATAATTCCTTTTTTCCCTTCTTTTAAAAAATTAACCTTCTGTTGAAGTTTATTATGAAATATATACCTTGAAATAAGACTGCCAAAGAACTAAAAAAAAATTAAAAATCTGCTTTATTTTAGCTTTATGGAGCTAAGATTGACATACAACAAACTGCATGTGTTTAAAATGTAAATTTGGTATTTTGACATATGACTACAGCCATGAGTCATTACCACAATCAAGATAGTGAATTTGTTTATCTCCCCCAAAAGTGTCCTTGTACCTTTTGGCAACCTGTTCTCCCCACCTCTCCTCAACACCATCCCTAACTCCAGGCAACCATTGATCCGCTTTCTTTCAATACAGATTAGTTTGCATTTTCCAGAATTATATATAAATGTGCTTGAGATTATGTACCCTTTTTAGTCTTTCTTTTTTTAATTCTACATAATTATTTTGAGAATCATCCATGATGTTTTTTTTAATCCCATGACTTGTCTTTTTATCCACTTGTAAGTAGGGCTCAAATAGCAGAAGTGCTTAATTTTAGTGAAGTCTGATTTATATATTTTTTTCTTTAATATATTTGGTTTTGGTATACTTTAAATTTTTGCCAAATTTATGGTCACTAATTTTTCCTATTATGTTTTCTTCTAGAAGTTTTATAGGGTTAGGTTTAAAATTAGATCTCTGATTCATTTTGAGTTCATTTTTGTACATGGTGTAATATACAGATCAAAGTTTTTTTTTCTTTTTGCACATGGATATTCAATTATTTCATGACCATTTATTGAAAAAAAAACCCTGACCCTTTTTTCACTGAATTTCCTTGGTATCTAGCCTAAAAATCAGTTGACCATATAAGTTGAATCTTTTTCTGTACTCTCCACCCTGTTCCATCTGTTTGTCTATGCCAGTGCTGCACTCTCTTGATCACTGTAGGTTTATAATAAGTTCAAGTCAAATAGTATAAATCCTCCAACTTTGTTCTTTTTCAAAACTATTTTGACTATTATAGGTCCTTATAGTTCTACATGAATGTCAGAAATTCTACAAAAATACCTAATACAAATTTTCTTGGGATTGCAAGTGAATCTATAGGTCCTTTCTTTAGGGGAGGGGGATGAAGAATTGATGTCTTAAAAATTTGAGACTTTTGATAAATACAGTGTATTTCTCCACATATTAATGTTTTATTTAATTTCTCTCAGTAGTCTTTTCTAGTTTCACTGTCTAGGTCTTACATAAAGTTTGTCAAACTTATCCCTAAGTATTTTGTAATTTTGATACTATTGTAAATGGTATTTTTAAAAATTTATATTTGCATTGTTAGCATATAGAAACCCAATTATTTTATAGTGTTCCTGTATCCTGAGACCTTTGCTAAACTCACTTATTAGTTCCAGTATAACTTTTCCAGATTCCATAGAATTATCTACATAGATAATCAGGTAGTCTATGAAAAAGAGCCTTACTTCCTTTCCAATCCAGATATGTATAATATATTGTTGTTGTTTTTTCCTTAGTGCATTGGCTGGAATCTCCACTAAAATGTTGGCTAGGAGTAGTGAGAGCTGGTATCTTTTTCCTATTTGTGAACTTAGGGGAAACATTCGGCCTTCTATTAAGTGAGATATTAGCTTCAGGGTTTTGTTAAAGACTTTTATCAGGTTGAGGAATTTCTCTTCTTTCCTAGTTTACTAAAATTTTCTATTTCAAATTCGAAATGGAAGTTGGATTTTCCCAAGTAATTTTTTTGCATCTTTTGAGATGATTATATGTGTATATGGTGAATGCTATTTTTTTTTCCTTTTTCCTAATGTGAAGGCAACTGTCCATTCTTGGGCTAAACCCTGCTTGCTCTTTATGTTTTATCCTTTTTGTACATTGTTGGATTACATTTGCTAAAATTTTTTGAAGAACTTTAGCATGTATGTTCATGAGGGATACTGGTCTACAGCTTTCTTCTCGTATCTTTTCTGGGTTTTGGTATCACTGTAACGATGACCCCATAGAATAAGTTAGGAGTATAACATCTTCAATTTTCTGGAAGAGTATATTTAGAATTGGTATTAGTGTTATCTTAAATGTATGGTAGAACTTACTAGTGAAGTCACTTAGGCATAGAGTTTTCTTTGTGGGAAAGTTTTTAATGACAGATTTTATTTTTTCATAGATACAGATTTACTCAAGTTGTCTATTTTATTTTTAGTGAGCTTTGGTATTTTGTGCCTTTCAAGAAATCTGTACATTTCATCTATGTTGAACTTATTGGTATAAAGTTCATAATATTGCCTAATTATTATTTCTTTTTATATCTGTAAAATCTGTAGTGGTGTCAATTCTCATTCCTGATGCTGCTAATTTTTTTCATCTTTCTTTTGTTCCTGATCAGTCTGGCTTCAAGCTTATAAATTTTATTGACTTTTAGAAAGAGCTGGATTTTTAATCTCATTGATTTTCTCTATTGTGCTTCTGTTTTCTAGTTCACTGTTTTCCACTCTCATCTGTACTATTTCCTTTCTCTGCTTACTGTTGGTTTCATTGACTCTTCTTTTTCTAGTTCTTAGGGTGGAAATTGAAGTAATTGATTTGAATCTTTTTTTTTCTTTTCTCATATATGTATGTGTATTGCTCCTGCTTTACTTCTAACCAATAAATTCTGATACATTTTATTTTCATTTTAATTTAGATTAAAATACTTCTAAATTTCTCCACTGAATTCTTCTTTCTTCAAGTATGTTGGCAAAGAATGTTCTTGTACACCAAAAACTGTTTTGTCATTGCATTTATCTGCTAATTTGTTGGGTAAAAATTTTTAGATTCTAATTTTTTTCTGTCAACTATTTAGCATTATTACTCCTTTGGCTTTTCATACCTAACGTTGCTGTTGTGAAGACCCATAAAATAGTTGTTCCTTTGGATTGATTTGATTTCCTTTTTGGAAGTTTTTAAAACTTTCTACAGAGTGTAACTAGAAGTAGATTTTTAAAATTTTATCCTCCTTAGCATTCTAAAAGCTCTATTAATCTGACTTACTGTATTGTCTTACTAACTAGGAATTAAAATTTTATTTTTGGTTCCCTTATTTCCTGCCCCCCTTTATTTAGTTCAGCCAACTGTTCTAAATAAGTTCTAATCATGGAAGCATTCTTTAGTTGTAGCTATAGATTTATTTTATTCATTATTTCAATATCGTATTTTATTACCTAGTATCTCCACTTTTCTTTTTTATATTTGCTTTTTATTTGGTCAATATTCCTTTGCTTTTTTTGCATATCATCAATTATTTATTTAATTATAACCTTATTTTGTTTTCTTTAATGTATCTTTTCCATTAATTCTCTTTATTTTGCTCTCTCTTCAGTGTGTTATCTTTTATAGCGTTTTATATTCCCTTTTTATCAGTTATTTTTTTCTGTAAGTTTATATGCTTCTGAAACATTATCTGCCTCAAGTTGTAACAAGAAACTGAGGGGAGGAGAGAAAGGCTAGTCTCTGGCTCATACCCTTTGTGGAGCCTTTAGGTTGGGGAGAGGTGAGGTATGCCCCTGGACAAGTCTACTGCCTTTGCAATCTGATCTTAATTGTTCATCAACCTCTCCCTGCCACAGTGGACCATCCCTTCTGAGACTCTTCCTATATCTACCTTGAAGGCCTGCTTATTTTTAAGATCCACATTTCAAAGTTGTAACTTCTAATTCCATATAATGAATGAGAAGATAATCAGAAGCAACTCAGTTCCCAGGGGTGAAAGCATAGTCTGTACCTGTTGCACATCTTCATTCCACGGCCCTCTAGTGCCACTTGTTTTTCTCCATCTCACACTACAAGGACTCAGCTATTGTTATTTCTCCTATTTAGAATCATTATAGAGTGGGTTATAATACATCCAATATGAAGGAGGGAAACGGATGTATGTATAAACGTCTCCCACCCTATGTTGATTGACACTACCATCCCCTTTTCTCAGATACAAGTTTTTCTCTCCACAACAGAACTCAATTATTTTTGTGTCTCCAGGGGTTCATCATAATGTTAATATTAGTTTATGGCATCAATAATCTCTTTTTAACTTATGTGGGGAAGTGCACATTTTCAACAGCTTGTGTTTATCCACTTTCTTATCAGGAACTAGTAAGTTCTCATGTCCTTTTTCTACACATTTTATTACTTATGAATTTTGATAATTAGGTTTGTATTGACTGAGATAGAAACATTTTATATATATATAAATTAACTATATATATATATAGCTAATGGCCTATAATTTACTCTAGGATATGACTATATATATATATATATATATATATACACATAATGCACATATGTAATCTTACACATATCCCCTGTATATAACTATGTGAAAGAAGTTCATTAGAATGCTGATCTTGAAATGAAAGATTAGTATACAATCTATAAATTTTAATATGTCTGTTTTTGCTATATATTTAGGATGGCATCATTTATAATTTCATCATATAATTTTATTGCTATTATAAAATTTAAACAAGGAAATGCCAGAAGCCAATCATTGAGCTTCAGATCTATGTATAAGTATATATCAGAGCCAGGAATAACAATAGAGGGTTTACTCAGTCCTATGCATAATTTAAAGGCGTAAATCTCTTCATTGACCCAAACTTTTCAGATAAATAAGCTTTATCATTGATATATTAGACACTTCCCTGGTACATTAATTTTTCCACTGGACCATTGTTTAGAATGCTAAAGCATAACACTTTGCCCAGTAAACTATCTTTAACTAAAGCTTCAGATACAGTAAATTAAAATCTCTTACATCTTACCCAATTTTATTAGTTTGCTAGGGCTACCAAAATAATATATCACAGAGTGGGTGGCTAAAACAACAGAAATTAATTTTCTCACGGTTCTGGAGGCTGAAGTCCAAGATCAAGATGCTAGTAGAACTGGTTTCTTCTGAAGTCTTTCTTCTTGGCTACCTTGTCTTTGTGTGTTCACTTGGTGTTCCCTCGGCACCTATGCACCCTTGGAGTCTCTTCCTGTGTCCAGATTTCCTCTTCTTATAAGGACACCAGTCAGATTGGATTAGGGCCCACTTTGATGCCTCATTTAAATTCATCACCTGTCTAAAGACACCTATCCCCGGGCTTCCCTGGTGGCGCAGTGGTTGGGAGTCCGCCTGCCGATGCAGGGGACGCGGGTTCGCGCCCCGGTCCGGGAGGATCCCACATGCCGCGGAGCAGCTGGGCCCGTGAGCCATGGCCGCTGAGCCTGCGCGTCCGGAGCCTGTGCTCCGCAACGGGAGAGGCCACAACAGTGAGAGGCCCGTGTACCGCAAAAAAAAAAAAAAAAAAAAAAAGAAGACACCTATCCCCGATAGAGTCACAATTTGAGGTACTGTGGGTTAGGATTTCAACATATCAATTTTGACGGGACACAATTCAGCCCATAACCAAGATTTCTGCTAAGTAAATATTTTGTGTAATATTAATGTAGAGAAAAAATAGAATTGTGTCATAAGGAATAAAACAAATCTTCAAAAAATTATTTATGTTGGAGATTGAATTACTGAGCAAGTCCAGGAAAATAGAGGACTCTATCTTCTATTATTCTTTGGTAGAATTAATTAGGAGATTTTGGTAGAAAGACTGTTTGATTTGGGAACAAATAACAAGGCATCTAAACTCAGCATCATTTCTCATTAAACTAATGACCTTTATTAAGTCCCTTGACTCCTCTAAGTCTCGTGATTCTTTTCCATAATATGTTTAATAGAACAATGTTTGGGAAGATCAATTGAGTTATGTATGTGCAAGTTCTACTATAACTGTAAATAATTATATATTATCACTTGATAGTACATCATTATTATCACTATCATTATTAAAATTATCTTCATGTTCATGCAACACATTTTTGATAAAAATAATAGATATATGTTTCTTATGTCATTTTAAATGAAAATAATTAGTATTAATTTTGGAAAAATTTATAGGAGTCTTTTCAATAATTTGAAAATACTACGGTATCTAAATTCTGTGGAAATCAATGAATATTTGCTGAGTCCCTATTATGTATAAAATGCTACCTTGGGTGCTGTGCATGATACAAATGCGAACAAAACTTATTTCCGGCTTTTAAGACAATTGGTCCTAGTAAAACCTACATGCCGATTTGAATATGGAAGTTTCCTTAAAGGTAACACTCCATGAAGTGTGGTTACAGCCTATGAGGGAGTTTGTAGAAATTCATAATCTTAACTAACTGTTTGGGGCAGAGTGGAGTGTTCAAAAATTATATTTTAAAAAGGTAATTGAAAAGGAGAGAGATTGGAGGAAAATAGATCAATTTAGGAATTCATAGTGTGAGTTTGAATGAGAAGTAATAAGGTCCTGAAGTAAAATAACATTTGAGGAATAGATAAGGGAATGGTAAATGACAAAGACATTTAGAAATGGAGTTCGTAGTCTATTAGAATATTCTTTCTTGCCACCTTCACTTTGTGGCTTTATTTATCTACTTTCCATCATCAAAATCTGTATTCTTTTGACCCTCCTCTTAGAATCTAAGCTACATGAGGAAGGACTTTGTACCACATATTTATTTTTCTCACAGAAAATAGCATGAGAGAATTTACATAAAGCACTCTTATTATACTTTAAACATTGAATTGTATTAAAATATATGGAATGCACAATTTTGATTCTAGGTGATAGAGAGGGAAGAAAGTAGAAAGAGATAATACCATGCACATGAACGTAAGTTGGGAAAACAAAATTTTCTTGGGGAGGAAGTTTCGTTCACTCTGAGCTGATTCAAGTTTAAGAGGCTGGAATCACAAGTGAACCGCAACGTTAAATAATTAGACATGTTTTGTTGCTTACCCAGAGAGCCTTAGATGAGAAAAGCGTGCCATTAATATATTATTATTCATATTCTTAAAGTTTTCACCAAAGGTGAAGTTGGGAAGAAAAAGCAATGGCAGAACTTTAGAGAAATCAAATGTTAGAAGGCAGAAAAAAAGAAAAAAAAAAGAACAGAACACCTTAAAGTGGATTAGAAAGGTAGAGCCATGAAAATATAATTTTATATAATGCAAAAGAGAAGAGAGTGAATGTCAAGGAGAGGGGGTAAAGAAAGTGAGAAAGCCATTAGTCTGTTCGATGTGAAAATAGGAAGAAGTTATTTGAAAGATAGAGACAGGAAAGACAATGAAGAGAGAGCACAGTTTTTGGAATGAAGACTTAGAGAAGAAGAAGAGCACATGATCATGCAGCAGCATAGAGGTGTGAATACAGGGGGGCATAGTTCTGGTAATTTACAAGGTAGGCATGAGAAATTTGAGGGAACCGACATGAACGGCTTCAGCAAAATTGGAGGCAAGGTCATCTGATGCAGAAAACAAGTAAGGATGGGTTTTGGTGACTGAGAGGAGTAGAACTGTTTTCTATGGACATAATCAGCAAGAGGTAGACAAAGATGATACCCAACAAAAAAAAGACTCATGTGAGATCTGTTTGTGGTGATCTATCATTAATAATAAACTCTGGGAGTTTTTGGAGGATTGAATTCTAGAAGTAGTGCTGCCTCTAAAACATAAAATACATAGGATATATAAATGTTAGATGACTTATCTAAGGTTTTACTTTTGGCTTTTCCAACTATAAAATGTTTTCTAAAGGTATATCTCTTTTCTAAAAATGATTTTATGTTTTCTAATGAATCCAAGGTTAACTCCTAGTGAATTGAATCTTATTGAAAGTGAGTACTTCAGGATTTTGAAAAAGAACAAATTACTCTAAAACCACATAGAACTAAAACCATCTTATCATATAACTTTTGAGAAAAGTTTTTAGAACAATGCATTATTATGAGATACTGTGTTATACATAATATTTTATATATATTAAGTAACATATACATGCATGTGTGTATATACACATATATACATAGTTATAATAAAATATATCAGAAGAACTAATTCCCTACTATTGTAAGTTACAGAAGAGTACTTAGATCAAATTATTCAAAATTAACCTCACTGAGGATTATTTGTTTAAATTAATTGAAATAAATTAGTCAAACTGGTTATTTTGAAAAAATGTGTATCTAAGTATGTATTAATTAGTTTTTGTTTTGGATATTTCATAGTCATGTAGATGTATCTTCTATGTTCTCTGAACACAAAAAATGAAAAAGAATTAACAGATCCAGCTAATGAAACACTTTTTAAATTGTGTAGTTCAGTACCATGGACTTACTTTTACCCACCCCATTTTGAACAGTGCCCCACTATATCTTCATTGTAATAGCTAATTCTGGCAGGACTTTTATATAAATTCTAAGAGTATTTGGCCTCCACTTGCAGTTGTTTAAATATGAGAGATGTGTGCATCTCCAGAAATGGTAGTTCTATAATTCTATACTATTGCTGTTCCTAGTTTACTAACGCTTAGGTCAACGTGATATTTTTAAAGATAAGGGTACATGTCACTGTTTTTGGAATGCCTTCAACAGACACTGTGGAGAAATTTCTCTTTCCCCCAAGTGGCAGCAGTAAAGGGAAGTTATAGACTGACCAAACCTTTGAATGGAAGGTAATGAGTTCCAGATTAATTACTACCTAAAACATCATATACATAAAAATTCGTTGATATCTTAAGTACCTTTACTGCATTAATGACTGCCCTTTTCCTACACCTATCCCCTGTCCTTGGCTTTACTTCTCTGAACTTTTTCTGTATAACTGTCTGCTGTCTGTTGTATATGGGCTTCATGGACACACTCAGGAACACTGTGTATTATTTTAGGCAGAAAATTGTATCCTTGTATGTCAAATGCCTAGTTAAATAGGTACATGCAATCTCCAGAGGTAAAATTACTACAAATAGGAGACTTTGGAAATCATGAAAAGTTAGACCAAGGCATATGCCTGTATATTAGCTTACTTAACTTGAGTGCAATAAATAACTACAGCTTTATGACAACTTAAGCAACATTTTAAAAAATGGTAATGTTGCTAGGGAAGATTTTAAAGAAAACTTAATTTTAATTAATTATTTTACTCACAATGCACCTTGTTTTCTAAAAGTAACTAAGCAACACTTTAAAATATTCTGTGAGTCATTCTAATATCATTTCCTTTTGTTTGAAATAAATGTCCAAACATTGTGGGGTTTTCTTCCTACAGAAGGATTTTAAGAAATAGTCTGATACGGTGTTTCCGGTTGGCTATAATGCCTCAACTCTTTAAAACAAATAAAATTTGCCTTGGCTTCATTTAAGTAGATATTTTGTTAGTAGCATTTGCTCAGGCAAATTTGTTGTTTATGCTAGCAGTTCTGCTTAGTTTTATCAAGTGAAAAAGATGTCATCAGCCAAAATTTAGGACTGGAGTCAGTCAAACTGCCATCTCAAAACTTGTCTTTACCAGCTGGTTTGATGCTGTCTTGACATAATATATTTTTGATGGATGTTGTAACAAGAAACTTGCCATCAGCAAAGGCAGCATTCTTCAACATCTGCAACTTCATTAGAATCAACAACAGGGTTCTGGTGAAGTAGCTGTGACACCTACGTCAGCAAGTGCTGAATTTGTGCTAACTGGAGAGTAAACTACCTTTTCTCATGGCAACTGCCCCCTTGAACAAAGATTAACATTCTTACTCAGATCCCTGCATTTTATCCTGAGGTTTCAAACACCTGTGCCACCTTGAAAACGGATGGCGTTACTTCTCATCTGTAGGCATTTATTCTTTAGCTTTCTTAACTGTGTGAAGGGCACCAGTTTTCCATGTCAACCGATTCAGGGGGCTTGGATTAACCTCTTCAAGTTGTCACCGTCTCAACCAGTTTGGGAAAATGAGGTACATTCCGCACATACTCCCACCTAAACCAAGGCAAAAGAGTGTTGAGAATCATAAGCAGAACACAACTGTCTCTTAAATTATCCTCAGAATGTTCATGCTTAATTCATGATCTTTTTATATCCCCTTGTGGATCAATCATCTAATTGCTTCTAGATATACTATGAAATGCCCTCACGGTTGTCTATTTCACACTTTGTGCTTTAAGTCCATTTGCTCTTGGTGCCTCAACTGAAATATCCAGTTTAACATCATGTTACCCATACAGATGTTAGAGATTTTAGGCAGATTTAGTTTTTATGTAAATATTTTTCTGCTAGATAAATAAAAATATTTACAACAAAGGAAAAAATTCTTTAACTTAAGAGGACTACATTAGGTACAAATACTGTAGATTGTATACAGGAAATGACTAACATTTCACAAAGGAAACACCTCAAGAAACTAAATTTGATACTGTGATTTGCCAAAAAAAATTCTTAGAGCTTTCCCTTTTGGAATTGTTTTCAGAACACACTTAGTTAGACACAGCACAAGAAAACCAGCTCTTTTACTTGATAGCTATCCTTGATTTCAGAACACTAACAGCAAAATGAGTGTATGGCTTACACTTACATTGTTTTACTCCAAATACTTTGGCTTATTTTCAAAAAGAAAATCTACCTTAATAGGTTATAAAATGGTTGATAATGAGAGTATTTGAAAAGATATAGTATAACATCTTAAGGCAATTCTAAAAAAAGAATTTAAAAAATGCAAGCAAGTTTAAAAGAAAGTGACTATGTTGAAGGTGCAACAGTTATTTAGATGTGTTGATTAGATAATGTTCATATAACAGGAAGTTATTGTTTCATTTTCTCTTTATAGAGAACCATGTGCTTTCTGGACATGGTCACAGTCACATGGGAAGTAAAAACTAGAACAAATTCATTCTAGTGAAAAGACTAACGCTCTTTATGAAAAACATTTTTTGTTTGTTTTCTAAGGCAAGATAGAAAATATGACTGGTAAAGACAGATGGCTAAACAGAAAAAATTCAAATAATATTGCACTGTATTTTCTAATATTGTTTGTGTTGTTACTAATTTCCCAGCTATTAAGTATCAGAGTAGAGAAGTGCTTTGTTTTCATAAAATTCTCAAATGCAAAAGTGAGTACCAAATTATCATTACATATCAATACTAAAGGTAAACTAGTCCTTCAGTTTTACTTTCCCTATTAGTGATTAGATGGTTAAAATTATACTCTCCACAGGGTGAATAGTCATATAAATATATTCCAAAAAAAAAAAGTCCATCTATGTTATGTTTACTGAACTTTAGTTTCTCTTCAGATCATTTTTATACTGTATTATTTATAATGCAATTTTAACTAATGCTATTCATTAGCTTCCAGTTAGAAATTTGCTAATTTATATTTTTAATAGAGTTTTAATGCCTGTTAATGAGAGTGAAGGTGATGACCTAAAGTTTTACTGCTTTGTCTTTTTGGAGATTTATTGGCATTCTTTTTTTTTTTTGCGGTACACGGGCCTCTCACTGTTGTGGCCTCTCCCGTTGCGGTGCACTGGCTCCGGCCGCGCAGGCTCAGCGGCCGTGGCTCACGGGCCCAGCCGCTCCGCGGCATGTGGGATCTTCCCGGACCGGCGCACGAGCCCGTGTGCCCTGCATCGGCAGGCGGACTCTCAACCACTGTGCCACCAGGGAAGCCCTATTGGTATTCTTAATCACATTCCTAAGTTAGGTTTAATATTTTTATTTTGCACCATATTTTGTGTTGATGTTTCTTTTATTTAACTAAATTCATCCATATCTAATTTCATGCATTTTTAGTCACAGCTGAACTCCCATGCCTGTGCATTAAGAAGGCCGAATTATGGTTGTAATTTTTTAAAGTGGCCTTGAAACTTCAATTACATCCAAAATTAATTCAAAATTTTAAAAAGTTAATTTTGTGAGTGTGAGTCAGTTTGTGTTTTAAATACTAGCCTATACCTTTCTTTATTTGTTTCAACCACAGTATGGCCAGGCTGGTGACAACACATTTAAGGACAAAAGCTCTCTGCATATAAATATGTCAGAAAATTTTCTTGTTTTTTATGAGTATAGTTAGATATCTATCCAAGCAATCCATATTGTTTTTTAAGTTCATTGGCATTGTCAAGAACAATTCTTCTCTCTAGTTTTTAAAATTAATTTTCTTTTCCTTTTAAACGGGTCTTTTTGTTATAATTTGAAAAATCACTTACATACACTTAACTAGGTAACATTTCAAAACATGATAAAGAGCTTTATGTACTTTGTTAAATGAATTTGAGGGAAGATAGATTTTCAGTTAAGTAGCTTTTCCTCATTCAAAAATTTGACAAAAATGGCTGACTAAATAGGAACACACACATACATGTACACACATTTATTTTTGTAACTACACTTTGGAAGCCTAGCTTATTTGGAGTTTTTGTTTGCTTGTTTTTAATACTACTATACCTTATACTTCCGTCATTCACTCTAAAAATGTGGACATTCCTTCTGGAAAAGAAGTTGGAAGTTCCATGGATTACATAGATTACCTGTGATCAAACAAAGTTCAAGGTGGGCCCTATTTGGAAAACAACATAGGTCACTGGTATAGAAAGATTGGCTGGGTCTACTCTTCTTGAGGGATTGTGTCTGCAGAGAAAGAAAGGTCTGGCATGGGATGGAGCCTATTGAACAAAATTAAAGCTTAAGCTTTTGCAAGCAAGAATAAAATGGAATCAGACCTGTAGCTACCTAGGTATAGAACTCTAACTCAGAGACGGGGAGTTATTAAAAAAAAAAAAATAGGTGGGTACCAAATTAAAAATTTGGACAAAAGAAGAAGCAAAATTAATTGCCAATATTATTGAGACAGTACATAAAAGACAACCCAAAAATCTATGCTTTTCTAAATTGTAATGATTATTGGATGCTAGGAAGTGAATACTAATTAGAGACATAGCCACATGTGACCTATTTCCACTCTAAGGTACAGATAGAAGATTCTAGCAGAGATCTTTGTATCAAAACAAAGAATGAAGGCTTGACAAAAGTAATTTTAGTTAAATACAAAAGTGTTTGTTATAGGTAGAATACACGCAAGTTGTTTCCACCACTGCCTTCGATGGACAACAGTGTAAAATAATAAACCGTGGAATTGTTGGCATTCCTGCCTGGAGGAGACCCCATGCTGGTAAATGCTGGATACTTACTCATGTTCCATGTAAGCTTGCCTGGAACTGGATCGATTTTAGCCTCTAGTTGCTTAAAATATTCTTCTTGCACTCCCCAGTGGATTTAAGCCTGCTCAGAGGATACAGTGGGAGTTGAACAGGTTGCCAACATATCTCACACACACTCACTGACAAGCCCAAACTATTCTTACCATCCTCTTAAATTTAAGGTTAAATTTAGCTTTATTTAGGTATCACTTAACACATACTTAAAAATATCATTTTTGGAGTTAACTTCAAAGGATGGCTCTTGAAAACTATTCATCTCAATCGTACTATGCATATAATTCTGTCTTTTTTCCTTCTTCTTTCGGTATTTCTACTGGATTTTGTTGTGTTCTTTTTTTCATTACATATATTATTCTTCTGCATAAGTATTTTGGGTGTTTCCTTTTAAATTTATGATTGTTTAACCTGTTAGCCAGAATCTATTGTCTTGCATCTATTTTGCTTCATCTTACAGTACTTATTTTGGAAAGTATATTTTGGCTTATCTCTAAATCACTGCCTTAAATAATACCAACAATTAATTACAGAAAAGCAATTTCAGCAAAATTGTGCCTACTGTTATAACTCACAGAAACTTGCTTTAGTATATAAGTTGTGAGTCTGCCTTAAGCCTTGAGATAGATGTTTAATTACCCTAATCACACTTTTCTCATTTTTGTGATGGTTATCACAAAACCTATCTCACAGGGATACAAGTATTTAATTAACATTGGTTCTTAAAATGCTTAGCATAGCATTTGCACATAATAAGTTCTAAGCTAAGAGTAGTTTTAAGAAAAAGAGTTAAGAATATATACAGCAATATCAATCTGAGTCTTCATTTAATGGATTCTAACATTAGTGATAATTAGCCTATTATTTAAACTTACCTGCATGAAGATTAGATTCAATAAATCTTTATGATCGATCTGAATATTTCCTTCAGCTATTCTATAATAATTTTATGTGTAGTTAATACTTTAGAATTAACAAACATGTATTCTTTTTTTTTTTAACATCTTTATTGGAGTATAACTGTTTTACAATAGTGTGTTAGTTTCTCCTTTACAACAAAGTGAATCAGTTATACATATACATATGTTCCCATATCTCTTCCCTCTTGCGTCTCCCTCCCTCCCACCCTCCCTATCCCACCCCTCTCCTGGTCACAAAGCACAGAGGTGATCTCCCTGTGCTATGCGGCAACTTCCCACTAGCTATCTAATTTACATTTGGTAGTGCATATATGTCCCTGCCACTCTCTCACTTCGTCACAGCTTACCCTTCCCCCTCCCCATGTCCTCAAGTCCATGCTCTAGTAGGTCTGTGACAAACATGTATTCTTGAATTTTTCTTTAGGATGCTTCTTCAGTGATGTTATATTTTTGATAATAACCTGCTGTTTCATAACTAACTGCCTATCACTTCATTAGTGCACTGTATTCATTGTTTCAAATATTTATTGGGTGCCTTTCTTTCAGTACCTGTACTAAGTGTAGAGATACACTAGACACCATGACTCAAAAAAAGTCATGAGGAATATGGAAATTAACCAAATGATAATTAAATAGAATATATACTTAAAAACTGCAAAGGATGGCTACAGTGTACTATGAGAACATAGAATTAGTCTAGGAAGCTATTGGGAGCACGCCAACTGAATCCGCCCTATCAAAAAGTGTTCATCAGAAGCCCCATTAACATTTTTTATTATGTCATTGGGCATAATTGGGTAACATGACTATCTTGTTATGAACAGGAGGATAGGAAATATATATTCTGTTAGAAAGAGGTGAGAAAATAATGAGAGAATGGGTAGTCAACTAGCTTTGCCTGTTAGAACTTTGTAGCCTGTGTTATTACTATCTTTTCATCTTGAGAGTAACAGGGAGGCTTGTAAGAGAGTTAATAAACTGTGGGTTGACATGACCAAGTTTGAGATTTAGAAAGATCATTCTGATTTAGTGTAGAGAAGAAACTGGAAGGGGTAGCAGTGGATGTGAAGAGAGTGGTTAGGAGAGTGTGTCAGGAATGCAGGAATGGTTAAGGGCATTGCATGTTGAAGGGTGGTCTGGTGACCTGAGGACAAAAAATAAAAAAAATCTACTTATATTTAAAAATATGGAGGTCATTGGTATATTTAGTCAGATTTATTTCAATAAAAGGATGTGACTGGAAAATAGACTGGAGTGGATAGAGGATTGGGTAGAAAATAAAGAAATGGAATAATGAAGACAACTCTTTGATGAATTCTGTTGTAAAGGGGAGGAAAGAGAAAGTATGGTAACTAGAGGTGGAAGGAATGTCAACTAGATGAAGGGAAGTTAAGATCTAAAAGATTTGAGAATGCCAAAATGTTATCAAAGAGAAGTAATAAGAGAGAAATCAGTGTGTTAATATTCCTGAAAAAGACAAAAGGATGTGGTAGAATACATACCACAAAATAAAGGATTCCCTTTGGAAGAAAGGGTAACAGAACAGAAAGAGAGAGGAGAGATTATGATTTAAGAAGATTTTTGCTGTGAGAAAGGCTTTGGTTTGGTCTTTGAGTCAGCTCCCATACATGGTTTAATTTTTCTCTATGAAGCAATGATCAACCTCCAACAGTGAATGAATCCACAGGTTTTGAGTTTTGGGAAAGGAGAGAAAGTTGAAATAGGAATTGCAGAGAAGAAATTGAGAGAAGTATTATACTTTCTGGGCAGCGATGAGCATCTACTTTGCTTTGCTCTTCATAATGATAGTATGAGTTTCTCCAGCAATTCTGTGCTGCCTTGATACAGACTTAGAGGAAGTGAAGAGTTGGGTTTACTCAGGTTTTTGTTAGGTTAGGTGGTCCAAGGAAAAGAGAGAGAGGTTAATGAGTTTAGGATATTAGCAACAATAGTTTTTAAATTATGGATCGTGGAAGTTCACCTGAACAAAGTGGAATATAAAGAAGTAGAGGAAGCAAATGAATTGGAAGGTAGGTCATTGACAGGCATGAGACACCAATGAGATTGGCAACTACAACCAGTAAAGAAATAAGAAAACTAGGAAAGAAAGAGGTTATAATCACAGAGTAGGATATTTGAATAATTGATTTTGAAGCAAAGATATTTCAGGTGTTGATATATACAACCATGGTTTGGGGTGAATGAGGTGCTAGTAAGAAGGTGATTGGAAATGATGGGCAAATAACTGAGAAATCACTCAGGACTTTGGGTGAAGGAGAAGAAGGGGTATACTGGAGCTGGCTTATATTGACTTGCAGGAGTTATATTTTTAAGAATTTCAGGGGGCTTCCCTGGTGGCGCAGTGGTTGAGAGTCCGCCTGCCGATGCAGGGGACAC
>NC_041223.1:57963325-58052478 GCF_002837175.3 Physeter macrocephalus | reverse complement strand
GGAGGACCACACATGCCGCGGAGCGGCTGGGCCCTTGAGCCCTGGCCGCTGAGCCTGCGCGTCCGGAGCCTGTGCTCCGCAATGGGAGAGGCCACAACAGTGAGAGGCCCGCGTAACGCAAGAAAAAAAAAAAAAGAATTTCATAGTTTTGTTGGTATCAAGTCCGTAGTTTCAAATGGTGAGAGTGGGAATACTTAAACCATAAAAACCAGGAAACGCTACAAATCTGGCCTTTCCACTTTTCCAGAGAGCCAAACTGAACTGCTTTTTTAATATATAAGTTTATTTACTTATTTATTTTTATTTCTGGCTGTGTTGGGTCTTCGTTGCTGCGTGCAGGCTTTCTCTAGTTGCCGCGAATGGGGGCTACTCTTCGTTGCGGTGCATGGGCTCTCTCTTGTTGCAGAGCACAGGCTCTAGGTGCACGGGCTTCAGTAGTTGTGGTTCGTGGGCTCTAGGGCTCCGCGGCATGTAGGATCTTCCCAGACCAGGGATCTAACCCGTGTCCCCTGCATTGGCAGGCGGATTCTTAACCACTGCACCACCAGGGAAGTCCAGAGAGGCAAATTTTTAAACATTTACTAGTTCATCACTGATAGAAACCAACATTTGGGCACTACAGTTTTTTAAGAATGATGACATAACCAGAAAATGAATAGAAGACTGTAGTAAGAGGAATCAGGTAGTAAGTTTGTATGGCATGAGTCTTAATAGAACAAAGGTTTATACCTTGGTTTTGTTTTCCAAAAGGGGTGGAACAGTGATGGTCTAAAAGTGGGAAAAGAACAAAGAGGACACTAATTTACTTCCCATCCCTGAAATATGTAGAATGTGAAATACATTCTAGTATTTTTCATTTACATGTTAAAGCTACACTTTAACATTGAAATAGGGTTGAAAATTATTTATGCAGTACAGTGATGTGGATTTCTTTATGCTTTGCTTTAAAACTAGGCCAATGGTATTCTTTTCCTTATTAAATTAAGCCATGAACAGAATATGAAAAAAGTAAATGTGCCTATTCTTCTAAATATGTAAAATTATATAGACTATCTCTGGTGAATGATGTCATAGAATTTATATGGTTTAACCCATTTATTCTACAGGTGAGCAAACTGAGTTCTAGGGATATGAAATTACTCATGAAATATCACTTAGCTTGGTAACACCAGAGCTGAGACTAATATTCCTGTCTTCTAAATTCTAGCACAAGAGAAATAATTACATTGTACACATTTATTCATTTATTTTTTTTTAGCTCATTTATTCAATAAATAGCTACTGGTACGTACTGTACACCAGGCACTATTCTAAGTAGAGGTGCTATAATGATGAACAAAGCAAGGCAAAAATCTCCATCTTCGTGCAGTTTATCTCACAGTAAAGGGAGATAGGAACTGAACAGATATATAAATAAAAATAGGAAATATATAATATACTACATAATTATTACGTGCTATGGATAACAATAAAGCAGGAGGCATATCTGTGTTACATTGGAATTGGAATTATAAATAAATAGTGGAAGTCCCTTTGGAAAGGCGATGTTTGACCAAAGATCAGAAGGAGGTAAAGGTGTGAGGCATACAGATATGCAAGGGAAGTACAGTCGAGCTAGAGAAAATGGCAAGTTCAAGCACCTAGGTCAGCTGTGGCTCTTCTACTTAAGACGTACCTCAGGGACTTCCCTGGTAGTCCAGTGGTTAGGACTCAGTGCTTTCACTGCCATGGGCCCAGGTTGGATCCCTTGTTGGGGAACTAAGATCCCATAAGCCGCATGGTGTGGCCAGAAAAAACTGTACCTCAGGTTAGTGATTTATATAATCATTGATGCAATTACCTTATACATATTAAATTCATGGTTATCGTGATTAAGTATGCATGTTTAGCCAGTGGATGGAGAAGTGATTAAAACTGTTTCTCTCTCCTCCCTACGGCCAACTAAGGTCATTTATTTACTATTTAGAAGCAAAGTATCTAAACAAAGTTTAGAAACAAAGTATTTTGTGTATATTTTGATGTATATAAGTTTACAGCAATACAAACATTATGTATCTAAACATCATTCTTAAAATATTTTGATGAGGTTTGCGTCATCTCCCTGAAGAGTTTAGAAATCCTGGAAAGGGTACTGGCTGAAAGTGAGAACAATGATTCCTTTAAGAGTTTCAAATGTTGAGGATTTTTTTCCCACATCTATTTATAGTTCAGAGTTTCAATTAGAAAGGAGTGAGAGACCCAGCAAAACTGTAATTGATTTGAATCCTAAAGGAAAAGGAATTATTTCCTCTGACTTCCTGTCATACATCCCCTCATCAATTTAGGTTACACCCCATCTGTCCCTTGTCAAGGCATTTATCACACCATTTCATAATTCTTAGTTTACTTTTCCTGTATTTATGGGACACTAAGCTTTGCTAAGACGGGGCCATGCTTTGTTTTGGTCTAACCTCTACATGCATAGTGCCTGGCATGGTCCTTTACACCAAGCTGGTGCTCAATAAATATGAAAGAACAAGTGAGTGAATGGGTAAGCAAGTGAATGTTTCCATGTTCCTATAAATTATTCTAAAGGTAAAGGCAGAGATATAAGAATATAGTAGTTATATGCTGCAGTCCTAGTAGAGAGGTACTATGTTTCTCCACTGATTGATCACATAAAATTTGCAATAAGAATAAAATCCTGGTATCTTTAGAGAGCTTTATAGCTTGTCGAAGTGACTTTATATGAATTTTCTCATTTATTCCTCATAACATTTCTTTGAAATTGTTAGGGAAGCATTTTGTTAGATATGGCCAAGAAATTGTGGTTCAAGGTCCTCCATTGACCCAGTGAAGTCAAGTTTCCTAATTTTATTTAAATTTGACCAAATGATAGTAAACTATATTGCTGATTACTATTATTTATAAGAAAAGAAAATATTTGACCAGGAAATTTCAAGATATCTCATTTAAAGAATAAAATGCAATGACCAGAAGAATCATCAGTAGGGATTCTGAATAGTGCAGAATGAACTATCAAATCCTGGCTCAGCTGCCTCAAAAGGATAACTGCCTTTAACTGCACCAAATCACTTTAAACTTGCTGCCCATTCTATTATGCTCAGTCATAATTCTCTCTCTTATTCCTCTATTAACTCTCCGTAACAATGAGAAGAGCAATTCTCTTTCATTGTCTTTCTCTTCAAATATCCTGTTTTAAGAGATTGCAGATGCTTCAAGACAAAACTGCCAGAATTATTCCAAGGACTGACAGGTTTGCTAACAACCAAATGCTTTCAGATCACTGCACTAGCCTCAGATCCACCTTTGATATGAACCACATATGGCTTCAGTCCTGTTTTCCTGAATTAACTCTAATTTCCTAGCGACCAAGGTCAGATGAGTCCAGATAGGGCTCAGCTGTTCTTACCTAGCACATATGTTCCACTATTGTTGGTAATTTATTTACTGTAATAAAAAATTAAAATTCAAATCTCAGCCAAATTCTCCTTTACCAAGGTCTCCCTTGGTATGGGCTTTTTCAAACCACATAGTAGGAATGATTACATGAGACTTTTTCATAACAGAATAATAAATGTTATTATAGCTCTTATAACCAAATATTTAAGTTAATATTAGAAACCAAATTGGTAATGTGGAATTTATTGAAAAGGAATGATTTGAGTAAGTACCAATGACACCAAATTTACTTTGGTAATTATGGAAAATCATCAGATATTACTGCCTCTTCTTTTAGTAATTTCACCACTTTCATCCATACACCAGAGTTCAACTAATTCTGCCACACATTATGGTTTAGGTGAGAAAATATTTTTTCATGAATGTTTATTTTTTAAATAAAAATAAATAGGTTCTTAACAAAAATAAAGTCTTTTTAAAAGTTACTTCAGGGTTTCCCTGGTGGCGCAGTGGTTGAGAGTCTGCCTGCTGATGCAGGGGACACGGGTTCGTGCCCCGGTCCGGGAAGATCCCACATGCCACGGAGCGGCTGGGCCCGTGAGCCGTGGCCGCTGAGCCTGCGAGTCCGGAGCGTGTGCTCCACAACGGGAGAGGCCGCAACAGTGAGAGGCGTGCATACCGCAAAAAACAAAACAAAACAAAACAATTGCATAAAAGTGCTAAGGCTTTTCTAAGTTTGATAACAGAAGCAGTAAAAATAAGGGCAATATTGCTGAATGTAATTTGAATATTTGAAAAAATTCATAAACTCATTAAAATGATTAAAGGAATATGAAGAAAATATATGAAAGTATGTTAACTAAATTCTTCCCTAACAGAAAATTATATTTTTTGATGCTTAGTTTATTACCTGACTTTCATTTTTCGTATTCCTCTTAAATAATACATTCTTCTGGAATGTCATTCCTAATGAATTTGGCAACAGTGATGCACAGGGCCAAGCTGTGTCCCAATTCCTGAGTTTTTTCTGGTGTTCTATGTAGGTCCTCACTTCTCTGTATCCCTGTGGCTAGAGGACTTTCAAAGACTGTGCACATTTAGCTCGGCAGCTTAGTCTCCATCCATGATTTTATCACGTCCCTTGGCAATGATCAGTAGCTACTTCACTGAATGAAACTAACCTTAGTCTAACAGGAGATTCAGCAGAACATAGTTTACAGGTCATTCTTTCAACATGCCGCACCTTCCGCCTATGATCTTTAGTTCACGTTGCAACTTGGTATATCCTTATTTCTAAATAAGTTTACATAAAATTTCACACTCAACATACAAATATTTGATTATTAATTTTAAATACCTGCTTACTGACCTTAAATGAGTTCTTATTCCTAATCTTTAACTTATACAGCTTCTACCTATTGATTTTAACCTTAGAGATCCTACAGTCTATTTTACCTTGAAAATGTTGAACAATTTTCTCTTTTATTAGAAATAAAACTAGCTGAGGCTTCTTATTTCCTCCTTACACATTAGATCTTAGAGTATCATATCAATATAGTTCCACATGTATTTAATATAAATATTCTGAAATTAGAGGTCAAGCTAATTGCAGTGTTTTAAATTCTCTTTTATTCTACATTTCACTTGAGGTTTCCATTTTTGATATCAGATTTTTAATATGTATTTGTTCTCTGAATGTATTTTCTTTCAACAGAGTCCATTTAAATTTTTTTCTTTGCATTTGTACAGCATCTTTTACCTCTCTGAGGACATTTATGCCATTTTATTTGTTTTGGTCTTTATAATTTTGGTTAGAGACTCACTGCAAGCTCTGGGTGCTTAGTTAAGGGTGAAAACCTATGAGCTTCACTTTAGGGTGATATAGTGGGTTGTTTTGTTGGAAATCCATGATATGTGCCTTTAGATGCAGTTGATATAGTGCAATAATTAAGACTATGAACTTGGTAGCTAATCTGCCCATGTTTGATTCCTGGTTTTGCTAGGAAGAGGCCACATGAATTTAGGCATATTATTAAGCACTCTGTGTTTTGGTTTTCTAATTTTAGAATGGGGACAAAAATACTACCACCTAATAGAAATCTTGTAAAACTTAAAAAATTTTAATATGTATAAATAATTTAGAATAATGTTTGGCACATGCTATTATATGTGCTAACTGCTATTATTACTATTATTA
The DNA here is from genome assembly GCF_002837175.3 of Physeter macrocephalus. Taxonomy (NCBI): domain Eukaryota; kingdom Metazoa; phylum Chordata; class Mammalia; order Artiodactyla; family Physeteridae; genus Physeter; species Physeter macrocephalus. The sequence continues at coordinate 58,046,879 of NC_041223.1, read as the reverse complement.
TTGATATTAATAGTATTAATATTATTATTATCTCTTTAGAGCAGTTCAGTTTTGCTTAAAAAAAATCTTCTTGGAGGAATTCAAAGAACCAAAACAAACAGAATGCTGACTGGTCTCAACATTGGCTGTAGACTCCAACCTCTTCCTTCTGGTTTCAGTATGGGCCCCCGTAGCTCAACTTCCTCCAGTGCACTCTTGTTTACTTCCCAGAGAATAAAACCTCTAGTCCTTTGCTTGGGTGGGATGGAGCAGTCACCAAGCTGCTCAGAGATAGTTGTTGTAAGACATTTTTTCAATAAATTTTACTTTTGTTAGACGTTTGATCATTCTGGCTTTGAGAAGGATGTAGAGATGCCAATCTCAAACTTTTACAGGGGAGAAGGGGGTCCTAAACGTTGGTTAGCTCAGTTACAATTCATCTCTCTGCTTTCCAGCTTCCAAAATTTTGTTTTTGTTGCACCCTATCCATTTCTCTTTTGCCTTGTGGTTTCATGCCATAGGAGAGAACATGTGTTCAAAGATGATATTGAACCTTCCATCTTTGCCAGAATACTCGGTGTTTTTTAAGAAAAATAAAACACAAGCACTTGGGAGTAGTATACGTTCTGCCACACATTATGGTTTAGGTGAGAAAATATTTTTTCATGAATGTTTATTTTTTAAATAAAAATAAATAGGTTCTTAACAAAAATAAAGTCTTTTTAAAAGTTACTTCAGGGTTTCCCTGGTGGCGCAGTGGTTGAGAGTCTGCCTGCTGATGCAGGGGACACGGGTTCGTGCCCCGGTCCGGGAAGATCCCACATGCCACGGAGCGGCTGGGCCCGTGAGCCGTGGCCGCTGAGCCTGCGAGTCCGGAGCGTGTGCTCCACAACGGGAGAGGCCGCAACAGTGAGAGGCGTGCATACCGCAAAAAACAAAACAAAACAAAACAATTGCATAAAAGTGCTAAGGCTTTTCTAAGTTTGATAACAGAAGCAGTAAAAATAAGGGCAATATTGCTGAATGTAATTTGAATATTTGAAAAAATTCATAAACTCATTAAAATGATTAAAGGAATATGAAGAAAATATATGAAAGTATGTTAACTAAATTCTTCCCTAACAGAAAATTATATCTTTTGATGCTTAGTTTATTACCTGACTTTCATTTTTCGTATTCCTCTTAAATAATACATTCTTCTGGAATGTCATTCCTAATGAATTTGGCAACAGTGATGCACAGGGCCAAGCTGTGTCCCAATTCCTGAGTTTTTTCTGGTGTTCTATGTAGGTCCTCACTTCTCTGTATCCCTGTGGCTAGAGGACTTTCAAAGACTGTGCACATTTAGCTCGGCAGCTTAGTCTCCATCCATGATTTTATCACGTCCCTTGGCAATGATCAGTAGCTACTTCACTGAATGAAACTAACCTTAGTCTAACAGGAGATTCAGCAGAACATAGTTTACAGGTCATTCTTTCAACATGCCGCACCTTCCGCCTATGATCTTTAGTTCACGTTGCAACTTGGTATATCCTTATTTCTAAATAAGTTTACATAAAATTTCACACTCAACATACAAATATTTGATTATTAATTTTAAATACCTGCTTACTGACCTTAAATGAGTTCTTATTCCTAATCTTTAACTTATACAGCTTCTACCTATTGATTTTAACCTTAGAGATCCTACAGTCTATTTTACCTTGAAAATGTTGAACAATTTTCTCTTTTATTAGAAATAAAACTAGCTGAGGCTTCTTATTTCCTCCTTACACATTAGATCTTAGAGTATCATATCAATATAGTTCCACATGTATTTAATATAAATATTCTGAAATTAGAGGTCAAGCTAATTGCAGTGTTTTAAATTCTCTTTTATTCTACATTTCACTTGAGGTTTCCATTTTTGATATCAGATTTTTAATATGTATTTGTTCTCTGAATGTATTTTCTTTCAACAGAGTCCATTTAAATTTTTTTCTTTGCATTTGTACAGCATCTTTTACCTCTCTGAGGACATTTATGCCATTTTATTTGTTTTGGTCTTTATAATTTTGGTTAGAGACTCACTGCAAGCTCTGGGTGCTTAGTTAAGGGTGAAAACCTATGAGCTTCACTTTAGGGTGATATAGTGGGTTGTTTTGTTGGAAATCCATGATATGTGCCTTTAGATGCAGTTGATATAGTGCAATAATTAAGACTATGAACTTGGTAGCTAATCTGCCCATGTTTGATTCCTGGTTTTGCTAGGAAGAGGCCACATGAATTTAGGCATATTATTAAGCACTCTGTGTTTTGGTTTTCTAATTTTAGAATGGGGACAAAAATACTACCACCTAATAGAAATCTTGTAAAACTTAAAAAATTTTAATATGTATAAATAATTTAGAATAATGTTTGGCACATGCTATTATATGTGCTAACTGCTATTATTACTATTATTATTGATATTAATAGTATTAATATTATTATTATCTCTTTAGAGCAGTTCAGTTTTGCTTAAAAAAAATCTTCTTGGAGGAATTCAGAGAACCAAAACAAACAGAATGCTGACTGATCTCAACATTGGCTGTAGACTCCAACCTCTTCCTTCTGGTTTCAGTATGGGCCCCCGTAGCTCAACTTCCTCCAGTGCACTCTTGTTTACTTCCCAGAGAATAAAACCTCTAGTCCTTTGCTTGGGTGGGATGGAGCAGTCACCAAGCTGCTCAGAGATAGTTGTTGTAAGACATTTTTTCAATAAATTTTACTTTTGTTAGACGTTTGATCATTCTGGCTTTGAGAAGGATGTAGAGATGCCAATCTCAAACTTTTACAGGGGAGAAGGGGGTCCTAAACGTTGGTTAGCTCAGTTACAATTCATCTCTCTGCTTTCCAGCTTCCAAAATTTTGTTTTTGTTGCACCCTATCCATTTCTCTTTTGCCTTGTGGTTTCATGCCATAGGAGAGAACATGTGTTCAAAGATGATATTCAACCTTCCATCTTTGCCAGAATACTCGGTGTTTTTTAAGAAAAATAAAACACAAGCACTTGGGAGTAGTATACGCTCTTTTTAAAAAATAATTGGAGTTACAAAAATGTCTTACTACTGCATAGTGTGTTTACGTGTAGTGTCTTATATGATCTTCACAAAAACCCTGTAAATTTAGCAAATATATTTGACTATTATGTAAACTGGAATTAAGAAATTAACTGGCTTGCATAAGGACATATCTTCCATTAATAAGAGATATAGAATTAGTGATCATTACTTCTGGCTCAGGCCTACATTATTCAGAATTTATCTATATATTAGTTAAGTATAGGTAATCAAGTATTTATGAGTGGCAAGATTTATAGAGAAAAAAGCCTCATATGGGCTTCCCTGGTGTCGCAGTGGTTGAGAATCCGCCTGCCGATGCAGGGGACACGGGTTCGTGCCCCGGTCCGGGAAGATCCCACATGCCGCGGAGTGGCTGGGCCCGTGAGCCATGGCCGCTGAGCCTGTGCGTCCAGAGCCTGTGCTCCGCAACGGGAGAGGCCACAACAGTGATAGGCCCGCATACCACATTAAAAAAAAAAAAAAAAAAAAAGCCTCATCATCTTCATATTCAGCCTAAGAGTTTGTTCAGATACTTTCTTCAAATATTTTATAAGCCATCTTAGCTACTTTAAATTTAAGGGTTTCAGTAAAATTCATGTTGTTCAGACCTTGTGTTTTTAAACCAGTGATGCACTATACCATCTTCACTACTGAAAATGATAAAAGTAATAAAATTGCCAGGCAATGCTAAAGATTAGTTTTCTATTTCAAATTTCTGTAGAAGTTGTTTAAGAGTTGAATAGCATTACATACCGCACACATACACACATGCAGTCTACAAAGGCAGTAATGGCTTTTAATCTTACTTCCCATATCGTTTCTACACAGCGTTGTGTTTCACAGCCATAACTGAGAGAGAACTGTGCTCAGTTGGAAATTGTGGTTAAAGAATGACAGCAAAACAAGAAAGCAAGCCATATAGAATGTGTGTGAGCAGCAAGTAGTCAATATTTCTAAACTGAAATATTTCTTATTTGGGTTTTTATTTTTATTATGAGAAACAAAACAATTTGGGTAACTTTTCTATCAAAACCTATTGTGCCATATAGGAACAATAGAAATACTTATATTTTCTGCAGACAGGAAAGATGAGTGAACCTGTACAAAAATCATAGACAATAGCTTCCAGAAAATCAGAAGTATATCAATAAGAGATACTTAAGTAATAATGGAAGGTAGGAAATGATTAACTAATAAGGACCTACTGTATAGCACAGGGAACTCTACTCAATACTCTGTAATGGCCTATATGGGAAAAGAATCTAAAAAGGAGTGGATATATGTATATGTGTAACTGATTCACTTTGCTGTACACCTGAAACTAACACAACATTGTAAATCTACCATACTCCAATAAAAATTTTTTTTAAAAGATAGGAAATGATTAGTTTCAAAATGAATATAAATAGTACCTTCTAGGAAATGCTCATAGAAATAAAAAATCAGTGCAGTAAAGTGTTCCAAGAATTTTATATAAAAATATGTTTTGTAAAATCCTTATTTTGTCAGCTGAAGGTTAGTATTGTAGATTAGACATTTCAAATGTAAAATAATACTAAATTTCACATTAATGTAAAATTAAACTATACATTTGTAAAGAATATATTAGAAATATATCTTAGTTTGTTGGGTGTGGGTTCTGTTAAAAAAGATTGATGTGTTTACTTCATTAACCACAGCAAAATATTAATAATGGATACATTCATGTGCTGTTAAAAGTGTAATTCTCTTCTTTTAAATTGTGTTGCATAATGTTTAAACTAAAATTTTCCACTTTTAATGTTAGAAAAGAGAAAGACGTAATTATACTATTTAAATGATTAGTGCCATTGTAAACATTATATTCTCCCTTTGTTTTGTACAAAATTACTAGTCCTCAAGTTTTTATTTAAATTAACTCTTCAGTGATGGAACATGTTATCATGAATTGAAAATCATGTAACTAAAGCAATAAAATGTATTTATTGCTAATGTTCCTATAACTAAAATGAAGCAGAGAACTTAGGAGATTTATGACCAATACAAGTAAGAATAATTTTTTGTACACTTTTTATCTCTGCTTGATTTTTGGCCTCAATGAGTACATCCATGTTATGATATTACACTATCACTCTCCATTAAAGATGTTACATTTTAAATTGTCAAGAAATGAGCATGCAGTTTTGATTACATAAATTTTTAGTATTACAGTTTTGGATTGTGTTTATTATCAGTCACAGATTCACTAAATCAAAAACTGTATCCAAGTTTTTTTTTACATAAAATCTCTTTAATCTGCAGGTGAGCTCTGATTTTGATTCTATTTTGTATTTTGGCCTCACTTAATCCAAAACATTAGGAGAAAAATTCTTTACCTTTGAAAGGAAATGAACTTGTTCTAGCTATCCTCATTATGTTACTAATTTGGATAGCCAGATACATCTTTGCAAAATCTCACTATTGGTCTTAATTATTCCAATAAGAATCTCATCGTAGCCTTAATTATTCCTTTCATTTCCCTTTTCTACTCCTAACATTTGATTATTTTACTTGAAAACAACTGACATGCCTCCATAGCTGCCCAAATTTGTAATCATATCAATCTTATTCTGGGGGTTCTAGCTGCCTTCTTTCCCATTTTGAGCCACTGGCCTTTTAGCATGTTTTAGTGTTCACTGGAGAGCAAAGGTTTAAGCTTCTACCCTTTCTTAGCTCTAAAGCTACTTGTTTTTATAAAGCACTTATTTTACCTTTAGGTATTTTACCCCCCCAAATTAAGGTTTTTCTTCCCATTTTATCATTGAAATAGTGCCAGAATTTTTCTAAATATTACTGTGTACCTACCTTTTAGTGGAAGGAGTAATATCGCATTTATGTCGTGGCACATGTAGGACTAAATGCACACTTAAGCTGCAAAAGATTGCATATCTATTTATTTGAAAATAGTTTTGAGTTTTCATGACAGAGCAACCAGTATGGTGAATATCCTTCTTGTGTTTATAGTTGCAGTATTATTTTTTGTGATTGTATAAGAAAGAATTAAACTAAGGTGAAGGTTTCACAGACGAGCTTTCCATAAGCAGATGCTAACCTTTTTCCTGTTTATGTTTTACCAGTGCTTTCTGAACAAAACCCATTTCTTTCCTTTAGCAATTGATCGTGCTGAAGCCCTACTGAGAATTTCCGGTTGGATGTAAAAACTCTTCTATTTTCTTGGTCCAGGAATCATTAGTTAGTAAGACCTGAATGATTGATTTCCTGTTGTCCTGAAGCAGGTTAAAAGAAGTTTTGTGGTGTCCAGATTGTGTCTTAGCAGAAATGTAGTCATTCTTATTTGTAATATCCTTATTTGTAACAAATTCCTCTCATCTCTTCAACCTATATCTGTATGTATCCTTGGGGGATAATGTAACATCTGTCTTATGGTCAACTGAATTCGGGGGGAAAAAAAAAACTCTTAGTGTCCAGTGTCTGCATCTTCCAAATTTGATGTTATAGTAATGTTGAAGGATAAAATTGTACACATGAGATATTCATGTGAGGTACAAACACACAAAAAAGTCCATATTAATCGTTTATTTTCTCTTGTTTATTGCCTCCTATGATTTACTAGTTGTGAACTTTTGAACATCAGGACATTTTTTATACATTTGTTAAATAAATCTGCTCTATACCTGGAAATACGATGAGGAATTGCTATGAGAAATATTTTTATACAGATTTTGATTTTTTGTGGCTTAGTATAACTGTTATTACTAATACAGTTATAAGGTAGGATGAGCAAACTAAATATGGTCAATTTCATCTAAATATTGTAGCGTCACGGGGAAACTAAGAAATGTCTTTCTTATGTATTTTATTTTTCCCCAGAAATCAAAAATCTCCACATATGACAAAATGTGGGCCTTTATGAGTAGCAGGAGGCAGTCCGTGCTCGTCAAAAGTAATGAAGAAGGAATCCAGAGAGTCCTCACCTCCGATTACGCTTTCCTAATGGAGTCAACAACCATTGAGTTTGTCACTCAGAGGAACTGTAACCTGACACAGATTGGCGGCCTCATAGACTCCAAAGGTTATGGCGTCGGCACCCCCATGGGTAGGCTTCATGTCAGCCACTTGTTCTTTGTTCATTAATCTTAGTTGCTGTGAAAATGGAAGAAAAACAGTGCCTCCATATGCCATTAGGAATCTTGCTTCAAACAAATGTATCTTGCTATGTTCTGAGACTGTATAAAGTCAGGAAGATATTTGGACATCTGCTTCTAAAGGAATAAGTAACAAAAGGAAAATTGATTTCTACGAAATGGTCAGTAGACATTTTTACTTTATCAGTGTTGAAAACATCCACAACACCTCCCCCCACAAAGGACCTTCTCTATCTTACACTTAAAAAAAGTTTTTATGAATAAAGTTTTTGCAGCATTATTTTTTGAGATTGGTGGCTTATGAATATAGTATTTGACTTAGTTAACTAAAAGAATGAGCCACAAATGGTTACTGTGAATAATTATTTTATTTACAAGAGGTATATGTTTATTTAAGAGGAATAGCAGACTATTTACCAGTAACATACCTAGAATATTTTACACTAGGATTGATTGGTTTTAACATTCTCTTTCTTCTATATGACAAAATTCTTTTCATTAATAATCATGGAATGAAATAATAATAATTGCCACAAAAGACAATGAAAATTTTCATTTATTGAGCTTCATATTTATGTATAATGTATGTGAACATGTATATACATTCATATGATTAATGAATGTATAAATACATATTACAGTATATATGTACATGTCATGGGCATAAAAATGGCTCCCCCATGGCCTAATCCTGAGAACATATGAATTTATTACCTTTTATGACAAAAGGGATTTTGCAGATGTGATTAAGTTAAGGATCTTAAAATGGGGAGATTATCCTGGATTAACCAGGTGGGTCCAGTGTAATCGAAAAGGTCCTTAAAAGAAGGAAGCACAGTGTCACAATTAAGAAGGTATCACAACAGAAGTAGTGAGAGAAAGAATGTGTTAGTCCACCTGGGCTGCCGTAACAAAACACCAGAGATTGGGTGCTGTAAAAACAACAGAAATTGATTTCTCACAGTTTTGGAAGCTGGAAGTCCAAGATCAAGGTACCAACAGATTTGGTGTCTGAGGAGAAGCTGCTTCTTGGTTAAAAGACCAGGAAGGAACAAGGACTCTATCTTGAGTCCCTTAAATAAGAGCACTAATCTCATTCATGAGGGCTCCACCCTCATGACCCAATCACACCCGAGGGACCCCACCTCCAAATACCATTATACTGGGGATTAGATTTCAATATATAAATCTTGGGGTGGGGGGACACCATGGCAGGGAAGGGGAGGAAGAGAGAGAGAGAGAGAGAGATTGATTTGAAAATTTTACTTGGTGAACTGAAGATGGAGGAAAGGACCACAGCGTAGCAATACAGAGGACCTTTAGAAGTAAGTTTAGGAGGCAAGGAAACAAATTCTTTCCTGGAGGCCACGGAAGGAATGCAGCCCTGCAGATACCTCACTTTTAGGACTTCTGACCTATAGAACTATGGGATAATGAATTTGTGTTATTTTAAGCCCCTCAATTTGTGGTAATTTGTTATAGCAGAAATAGGAAACTGATACTGTATGCAAAAAAAAAATAACAGATTAACATGTTTTTATTACATCAATTTTTTGTTTTTAAAGAAAGGGGAAAGCACTTACAGCTACTCACTGGCTATACAGTAATGAATAATGACACTATAATTTTTCTTAGCCTTAACTTCAAATTTTTAATGACTGTCAAAACAGATCTTCATGTATTTATGTTTAATAAATGGTATAGTCATATTTGCCCATGTATCCTCATTCATAATTTTATTACTTTTAATTTTGAAAAGTTTCTTTCAAATGAGCTAACATGTATACCCTAGTTAGAAAGTTGGGCACAGATTCATAAAAATCCCATTTCATGATAAATTCCAGAAATTGCAATAGTGTCCATGTCTTTGTTTCTTTGGGATCATTTCTAACAACTTTCAAATGTCTAGGAAGTCCAAAAATTTTCCACCATAATGACTTCAAAAACTTCAACATTAAATTCTTTCATATTAGGTAAAGTTTACTCAAATTCATTATAGCTCAAAATAGTTCGAACTGGCTTTGAGAGAATTCTGAGACATTCGCTCCTGTAACATTACATATTCCTGCAATTATATAGCAGACTCAAAATAATGATTGCACAGTCATTGTGAAAGCAAAGCAAAACAAAACAAAACAAGAACCTTAAGTTCTTGCTCCAAAAAATATGCAAGTGTAGCTGAGCTCACATATCTTGGGGGAGTGAGCTGTATAAAATGAGAATTCTCCAAATTAGTTTCCAAGTGGAGTACAATGTTTATTAAAGAATAAGAAATAAATAGATGCTAAAATTCAAAACTCAATAAGACTTGGGCTGTTAAAACTCAATAGTAATTGTTTAGAACCTGGATGAACAAAAGATATTTTCAAGAGAGGAATATTTTACTTTTGACATGTTTTGACTTGCCAGTGCCGGGTGACAGTTGTTGCTATTATTGTTTTAAAATTCTCTACACAAAATGAACCCCCTTTATTGTTTGCACCAGGGAAAGGCCATCCAAAGCTTTGCCATTATGATGCCAATGTATGTATTAATTCAGAAGTTTTCTAATTAATTCTAATATATAAAAATGTTTGAATTCTCTTAATTATAGCTTAAGAAGCACTTCTTTTCAAAATGCTTTAAATTATACTTATATTTACAGTAAGGCTTCAGTCTATTGCCACAGTTTTGTGTTGATGGAGTGTTCAAATCCTGGCATACTCCATAGTTAGATCCCATATGGCTCTTTACCTCAGTAAGAATTACCTGAAGAACTCAACAACTTCATGAGTTGATGTACCATTTATTTGGAATTTGTGATGAGTAACTTTGATAACTTTTCAAGCATACTTGTACTCATTTATGAAAAGTTATATGAACAAATTTATGTTTTAGAAAAGAGGCTGATAATATGCTCTAAAGTATCATCATGTTGTATTTTGCACACTGATATTCTAGATTTAGCTTGTCACTTAATGTGATCTTAGACAAGTGACATGAAATTTATAGCTTCTAAATTTCTTTTTTTTTAATTAGTAAAATTACAGGGTGAGACTAGGAACACCTAAGGTCTATTTAATGCCAAACTTATAGTAATGTTTCAGATAATATACTTGACAGAGTCCCAGAGTTTGATTTAAAGTGGGCTAGAAACTACATGGAGAAATATGATTAGCTGATGTTTTCAAACAAATTTTAAAAATCAAACACCTTCTTAAACACTTATGAGAGGAATGGAAGCAGTGATTTGATAGGTTCCAATTGCCTCACAGTTTCATTTGGGAAGAGCTGAAGAAAATAAATGCATTTTTCAGTGTTGTTTCTGGAAGGAGTGAGATTCCTGTGTATCCTTACCCTCCTCTTTTGGTTTACATTGCGTGGAAGAGGGCAGAGATTTTTGTCTGTTTGTTGTTGTAAGCCCACACAACAATAGTGCCTGCAGTCTGTGGACCCTCAATTATTTGTTCAACAAATGAACTCTACATATGAAAATATGATGGTGCAGCAAGATTTATAAATACAGAAAACAAATAACTTTTGGAGCTAAAGATCAGCACAGCATCTTACATTACGCAATGCGATGACCTCATTAAACAAAACTGAGTGACTGAGGGTAGTGAGAATTGAATAAGATTTGGGGAGGATGTTTGAGGACTTTAGAGTATAGCACAGATATTCTTCATTAACATTAGTTACATAATAGCACTCATAATTTCAGAATTTCTAGAATAAAGAAATTTGACTTATACTTAATATAAAACCTTAACTTGATGGGGTTTTTTGGTTTGTTTGCTTGTTTGTGTTGTAAATACAATGTACCAATGTACCAGGAATGTCTCTTATCATATTGTTTTGCTTTGAGGAAACGCTTGTTACAAATAAATCAAAATAGTATTTTATATAATTCTCAAAAATTCCCTGAGATATTTCAGATGTGAAAGCTATTTAAAAAAAGAAAGATAACAGTTAAATCAGTTCTACGGAAGCTGTTACAGTTTCTTGGAACCATACAAATAGCAATTTTTGTTTTCTCCCTACCCCTGACACTGTTTACTGAAAGATATTGACTTATAAGGAAAATATGAAACAATTCAAAATATTAATATATGTATAAACTATATAACTTTTAAAATGTAACTAACTTTTTAAATGAAGGAAAATACTGGGCACAGCATTTGGAATTTCTATTTCTTCTCACTTTAAGCTTATCTTATATATGAGAGAACAAAACAAACTATAAGCCTTAGGGTGTAGATTTTTTTTTTCCTTTTATCTGTTCAATTCAGCTGATCAGATCAACTTTTGCCTTCTGAAGAAAGCGTAATTATTGCAGAAAATAGTCTGATACAGGAAAGGTCACTTGCATGAGAAACTTAAGAAATCTAGTTGAATTATATATCTGAGTGGAATCATTTCTTCATAGTGTGTAGTTAGTTTGGTATAATAGTGTAATAAATTAGTGTTTTCATTAAAATGAATTTTTCAGAATTAAGAAATAGCACATGGTAAATTTCTTTTATAGGACTTTCTTGGACTTTTAATGTAAAATTATCAGTACATATTAATAAAAATTCAAAGCAGCTAATAATACTTTGACATAGTAAAATTATAGACTAGGAAGAATATTTTACCATATTCTTCTTTATTTTCATTGCCAAATAATATTGAATTTAAATTTATTAAAATGTCTCATTACTAAAATTTGCTTAATGCATTTAACATACATTTTGTTTTTAGCCTAATTCTGAATGAGATAAATTTGAACATAATAATTTAAATTTGAAGGGAAAAATATTCAAATCACTCACCTGTAGGTATTGCAATATAACTTTTGTTTCTTTTGTTCAGATAGTTTTCTTCTGTTTGACTTGATAATATTTTCTTAAATTTAGTAAATTATATTTTATTCACTCATAACATAGTATAAAATTAAAATGATTCTGAGACTCCAATACATTATGAGTAAGTCTTAACTCATATAACTTCATCAAAGAAGTATAATCTAGAAAGAGGCATTTCACACTTTACCCCCTCAAATATGTCTGAAAAAAAAACTTCAGGCAGTAATTTATGATATACTATGTCATAGCTCTGCCAAAAATATGGCTTTCATGAATTATTACTTAGTCATTAATAAATGCAATGACATGCAACTCTAGTAGTTGAATGAGATTCTGACTTACCATAAATTTTCAACCAACATCATAACCTGCACTTCTCAACTAGTTAATTAGCATTTGCCTTTTACATCATCTTTTTCAAGCATACTGACAATTTTTTTGTAATATGTCATTTTTACTTAGTTTTTAAATTTTGTTTAATTATAAGCCAAAAAATAAAAATAAAAAATAATGCATTTAGGTGTGGAAAAGAAAAGGTTATTTGAGTCTCTTTCCCAGCAAGAGTTAAGGAGATGAATCTATTCAAAGCAGAGCAATATAGGCTTGGGTTCTGGAAATTTAGATCAGTTCCAGAAATTCCCCAGGATTTTGAGTTTATACCTGCAGAAGCCATAAACTGATATGAAAATTTTGTCTTTATTAATACTGCAAATGTGATCAAGGAGAGGAACTCCCTTTGCTTTGCTTTTATTGTTGCTCAGATTTTTAGGTACTGTCATAGAGGTGTATGTGGTTAAGTGCAGGAAGGTAAACAGAAATACTATGTCTCTTTTGGAGTGAATATTCAGAAATATTTCAAAAATTATACATATTTTTCTTTTTTCCCCCAGAAGTCCATGTGTCCTTTTAAACTGCTAGGGCTCCTCCTGTGTGATTCATCTAGGGGCCTGCCATCACCATTCATCACTCTGAGTGTGATGATTACTGCCCAAACTGTTGTGAAATCACTGAATGACTCAGTTATAAGCTATTTAATTAGGAAAGCTCTGTTTACACAAAAATACCTTAGTGGAGCAATCAACAATGATGTGAAGGTAAATGCTAAATAAGCATAAACTGGTTTAATTAAGCTTGCGGTGACATTAAATCCCTTTCATAGTTTTCCTGACTGCAGCAATGTTATTTTAATGTGATATTTACTGTATGGTAGATTTTTGAAATTGTAGGTGTTCTTACTCATAATACATTAACTGAACTTCCTTTTCATTCATTAGAATTTTTAAAAAACAACAACTGGATGGGGTAAAGCAAAAAAAGCAAATCACAGCAGTTTTCATTAAGGAATATTTAAAATGTGTGAGCAGTTGCAGTCTTGCCTTTTAATTCACCATAGGTGATAATCTATTTTAGCCGAACAGGGAGCGGTTCTACTTAACGGCATTTTCAGCTGCTTTGCCTCCCTTCTGACCACCTATACTAAAAGCTTTCTTGGCTCTGTCTTTGGAATGTTGAGTGCACAGGGCGCTTTGAGGACTAGGCAGACTCAGCAGTCCATGAGCTGGTAGGAAAACAGCAATCTAGAAAAAAATCCATTAGGGCCAGTTGGTGTTATTTTGTTTTGCTGTGTTCAATTTGGTAGAAATATTGTAAAGTGTCTGAAGGGTCCCATTAAAACTATTTCTGTTTTTAACAATGAGCCAGTGGCACACTTCATTCATTTATTGGTGCCTCCCAACTTTAATAACATATGGACAGCACGAGTCAGCTGAAAAGGGAATGGAGGAAATTCTGCTCATGTCTGTGCCTATCGTCCAAGATGCTAAAATTTTCTATAATCTTATGTATCCTCATCCTACTTCTGGGATTAAATCAGTAGTAGGTTTCAAGCAGTCCATGAATAATTATATCTGTGAACAAAATCCAAATTAAATTACTTATATCATAGTCAGAGAACTATTGAAATATGTGTAATACATGAAGAATGTAATAGGCAATGTAGAGGTGAAGTAAAGATGAATGTAAAGAGTATATTTATAAATCCCTTATCATGCTAAGGTTAAATTTAATGACAATTTTATCAGACACAAAATTGTTATATACATTTTTCTTGTGTTATATTTACTTATGTAATTATAAATAAGACGCATTCTTGCTTCATAATTGGATTTTAATGTTACCTTTATAAACTAATTTACGTATTTTATATTAATGAATACAAAATAGCTGTAGCCCTATTAGTAATTCTTAAGTAAGTTTTATCTCATTATAATGCCCTTACGCATAATCAGCCTAAAGTAAAAAATATTACAAAAGGTTGTATCATAGACTCTTTCTGGTAGAAGGGTACCACATTGACATATGAACAATGTGAAATTTCATTCTTCACTTCTGTTTTCTAATGTTAAATGCATGAGATCTCACTGCTTCTTCATTTCTTGTTATTTGATGAAGTGAGAGATGTAGAATTGGTACTAAGGGGGACGTTGTTTATTTAAGGCAGATGTTGGTATTTATAAAAATAGAAATCAGTATGAAAAGCATGTTTTTTCCCTGTTTTGCTCACCATCCATTTCTAGAATTCCCAATTCATCATATAATAAGTACTGTAATAGTCATCATTATAGATTCATAATATTGCCGGCCTTCAGTTCGTGAGCTTTACAGAAATGAATGAATACATTTGTCTTCATTAGTTGAACATAATGCACAAAAATTGATGCAAATTATTCATCTTTCTGCAGGTCAAACCTTCCATTAAAATGCATTCTATTTTTTTCATTGCAAAGGCAGCATAATTTTAATGCTGGTGAAGTAATTTTGCAAGTCTAAATCGAGATCTAATAATTTTCAGAGCTTGAATTAAACAAACAAAAAAAAGCACCAAATTACCCCTGTAGAAGCTGTATTTTCCTGGCATATTTGTTAAAGTCTTAGATTTCATGTCACTGAAAACAGATGAGTCTCAGTAAGCTATGCCTACTCCACAGACATCATCAACAGACTCTGCAGGCTAGAATCTAGGAAGCTTCCACAGGGAATTTGATGAATTGCGAGCCCCAGTGCAAGCAGCCTTCATGAATATTGTAAATACTGATGAAATGGTACCTAAGCAATGAATAAACGGATAATTCTCATGAAAACAGAGTGAGTTCCGATAGACTATATATGCAAACATTAGAACATTAATTCATTTTGTTTGTGTCTTGTGGTCATTACTGCAAGGCCATAGGTTCAAATTCCATTATAGATTAGTTAACCAGATTGACTGTGCCACACTGTCATCCTTTGGTTAGCAAGACTAAGTAAGATCAATGAATCACTCGTATTGGGAAAAAAAATAGTCAAAACATAGTGGTGAAATGTATAAGCACTAAATTCTGAAGATGAATGCCTTGCATTTGCTGTCCCTCATGTGAAAGGCATATTCTTATCATGCTGTATAGAATATGTGGCCTTTGTAGACAGATGACTTATGTGCAAATCTTAGTTCCACCTGAGTGTCCTAGGTGTCCTAAGTGAAGTTACTATGCCTCCCAGAGACTCAGCATTCTCATTGGTAAATGGGTAGAATCATGTCTACATAATTAGATTGCAATAAGGATTAAACATCAAATTTATAGTATTTGGATCAGAACATAGGCACCACAAATAATTCTGAAGGACTGTTCTGAAGAAATATTTTATAATAAGTAAAATGATGTATTTGTGGTTTTTAAGTCATTTGCATCTTACCCTTTTTCTCTCTATTCTTTATATTTTTAGTAATTGAATGTATTGTAGGTAAGACGTATTGTTAATATGATCCATTCCTAACTAATTAGAAATCATTTCCTATGGAAGCCAACCAGGATTTTATCATCAGCCAGTCAGTATATTGTATTTAAATAACCATGATTTGGTTACTTAGAAAGTTATCGATATCTATTTTTTAAAGATAAGACAATTTCTATTGTTGGGCATTATCTAAATAAAGTTTTTCCTTCTCTGAACATTTCCTGAATGTTTAGTAAACAGAGTCCAAGATGTAGTCAGAGAAGATTATCTCTGAAGGCCTGTATGTTTCCTTTTAATTTTGTCAATCTATAAGAAATTTTATCACTCTTCAACCTGCTTGGATCTGTAAAATAATGATCATAAAATATAAATATACATCACCCCTTTCTTAAGGAGATAGACTTGGAAAAACAACTTTAACATCAAATAGAGAAAATAGAATATTGAACACAAACAAGTAGTCTGTTATTTAATGGAGGGACTCAGAGTGGTAGAATTCACTGAGGACCAAAGTTCAGTTAGGCCAAATTGAAAAAGGGACTTGAGCTCTACCTTAAAGGATGGGTACTTTACTCTCCTGAAAAAGTTATTCTCTCTCCCAATTTTGGGATTCTTGAAGATTAAGTAGGTTGAGGATTTTATTTAAAATGTTCCAACTTTTATAATTCATTCATTAAAGTTTAATATTGGACTTGGGAAAACACGATAGGAAAGAAAGTATTCCTGAGATTTCCACTCTTACTGCTCTTCAAATGATTATTATGCAGATGAAAAATTGTAAGAAAAGCAGCGTTTCTAGAATGAAACTAGTTCTATTTTCATATTTTGTGTCAGCGTTACATGATTTAATACCCAGAGAAGAAAGGTGACTACAAATCTACTTCATCAGCCGCTTTTAACTAATATGTATGAAATACGTCAGAACCAGTGAAAACAGTTTACTTTTTCATTATGTGCTGATGACATTTGCCCTTCTTATCCTTTTTCACATAAGTCAAAGAATATTCAGAATATGAATAAAAGGCAAATGGCTAAAATACATAATCTATAATTTGAATTTTTTATTGATACATTTTGTGTACCTCATATAACCATCTCCTTTTGTGATCTTAGATACTTAAATTTCCTCCTGAGGATTCTACAAATATTCCTTTAAGTAGAATGCATTCAAATTACTTTTCTATAGAGGTCATCACACTTTGAATTTTAACATCTACAACAAAGAAAAAAACTGCAACCTCTATCCAATTTAAGCCAGTTATAGATTTTGAATATAAGTACTTAAAATTTCTTTAAAAATTACTATATATTAAATGTCCTGGGTGTTACATACACTTGATATCTATATACATTTGCTCCCTAAATCCATATAGTCTCTACCTCATAGTTTTTTATCTCTCTTCTCTTATTTCTACATTAACAGTGTCATTTATATTTGGCTCCATTCCACTGTGACCCTGATATCTTGAACTTAGTTATATCCTCTGTATCTAGAAGAAATGAACAAAGTGGGTTGGATGCTCTTAATATCATTTTCCTTTCTCATATATACCTTTCTAAACCAATAATGCAAATAGAAAGAAAAATAGAGGAAAAGCAGGTGAAAGGCAGCCAAAGAGAAAGAAGAGTTATTGTCCCTACTCTTCTTTTCAAAGTAATGAAGCCTTTTTTGTGTACCTCATCAGCAGACTAAGATAGTTCCATCTGTCACGTGGTTCTGCAATATGGTGTTCTTTATTATAATGATCCTCAAACTTGTAAAGGTTATTCAACATATGTTTTTGTGTTGCAGTGAAAACTCTAGGAGGGCAGGGCTCATATTACATTATTCATCACTATATGCCTAAAATCTAGCACCTGTGTATGTATATCTAACAATTAATAGTAAAAAAAAGATACATACATGGTCCTTGCCCTTGGGACACTCATATCAATCTAGTAGGAAAAGATATATAGCAAAACATTGGAATATGATGCACCAAATGTTGTACTAGAGTATCTGCAATGTGCTATGGCACCAAAGAAGAGGGATCCTGTGTATCTCTGTGGCAGCCAAGGAAAAGTGTGCAAAAGATCAGGAAAGATGAGCAGAAGTTTATCTGGATGTGAGGACATTCAACCAGAAAATTGGAGAAAGTATGGAAACTGGATTCTCCAGGCAATGGGAAATACAAATTTGTAGTTTGTATTGCTGGCATGTTAGGTGTGAAGAGAAGAGGATAAAGTCCGAGAAGCTTGTGATAGGTTGGAGAAAGGGATTGTATGACATCTTTAGGAATTGAGGTTGTATTCTATAGCTTTAGAGCACCATTAAAAAAAATTTAAGCAGGAAAATGATGTTCATAAATTTCCAATGTGGAACGATCACTAGGTATCATGGAAGACTTATCACTTTTAGCTCTCATTTACCATTCTGTGATTAAATGTTATGGGTTGATAATTTGTTTCAGGATGAGATTAATCTCCTTTAATTTTTATGATTATCACTCATGGATTCCTTATTCTCCTATTATATTGTGATTTTTTGATAGAATACCTTCAAAAGAAAATACAAAGAGTGATGACAGTAACTTCACACCAGTTTAGCTTTTATCTCATAGGAAATCTGAAATGGACCCCATGAAGTGTTTAGTTGCTACATATATTAAAGGCTTCATTTGAAATAAATGTATTATAATTATTAGATATAGATTAGATAAAGATATATAGTTTGGGTTCATAAGAAATGACTGAGGATAAAATTGCAGGTATGTATGACCAACTGTTAAGTAATTAATATTTTATTTATGCATGTATTCATTCCAGAAATATTGTCTTCACTGTGTGCCAGGTGTTATACTAACAGAGGAAATACAACACTGTCCTTATGAAATTTACAGCCTGTTAGGGTAAATGAGCATTAAATAAATAGTCACAGAAATTATTTTTTAGTTACAAACTGAGATAAGTTCTATCGAGGAAAATAACAATGATGCTTGGTATAGTATAATAGCATTGTTGACTGAATACAGCATAAAACTGGAAAATAGCAATTTAAAATGGAATCTGAAACGTAACTATAAAATTTGACTTAGCACTTCTTAAAAACAAATATGGGAGAGACAGTGTCTTAAGAGATAATAAAACTCATCTTTCACTGAGAAAAAGGCTCTAAGAAAATGTGGTCTGTTTCCAATTTTATTGGAAGATTTTATCATGGAAATAATGGTAAAAAGAGATAAAGCTCTAAAAGTACCCAAAATATGTTGTGCATTTAGGGCACCCAGCACTCATCTCAGCATAGGAAGCAGGGAACCATTTCATAAAACATAACATTGCCAGCAGCACTGTAATTTACTAAAGAAGGTTGATGTTTCCAGCAGATAGCCTCAGATCTTTTGTGCTCGCAGGTCTTTTACTTATTAGGGCACTGACCAAGGCCACTGACAGTTGATATAAGTGCAAAGATGGCATAAAAATTTATAAACTTATTTGTCACCCTAACTTATTCTAGATGATTAACACTAAAAGTGTGAAACAAGTCTGTTTATGAACTCTATTTGTTCTACTGAATTTAATAAGAACCTGAGAAGGTGTCCAATATCAGAAGTTCTGCCTTAACATATTATGACTATATCATAATGGATTCAATGTTTCATTCAAAAAGCATTTGTTTAATGCTTATTGTGTGATAGGCACTGTGCTAGATGCTGGATGAAATAAGATGAATAATGGATGGTTGATTACCTATAACTGACAGGTAGCCTGATTTTTAAGTCATTATTTAAAGGGCTTCAAGTATTTGGGTATGTGTCTTAGAAACATTTATCAGATTAAACACTTTCAAAGAAGAGGAATAATTAAGGAATTATTGAAGCTTTTTGAGGCAAATCATTGATATAATATACACTTAGTGATTGTAGTATAGTCACATACTCACAAGATGTATAAGTTACTATTCTTCAGAAAGTGCAAGAAAGTATACTTGGAGAAATGACAAGCTAGAGGAAACTTATAATTATGAGTAGTCTACTTCATAAAAATATCTTCCCAGGCCCAAAGATAACAAACACCAGGATGTTACCTAATTCTCTGTCATACACAGCACATAATATCATCATGATGAGCTGAAATAACTATGAAATATAAAACAAAGGAAATTAAAGTTCTTTAGGAAGTGGGCAGTGGGGAATTGTCATTATAAGTAACGGAAATACTTAGCCAGCCCCTTAGAATTTTAACAAAATATTTAAAGGATTTGGGTGCTATTAGGAAAAACAAAGGCTGTGTATTTTTCCCCAAAATTGGTTTCATCAGTTTTGATATACAAATATATTTAAATAACTCTTGTAACTTTTGTCCCCCAAAAGTATTTTGTAAAGAGACTTAAAAGCTGGGCATGAAGACATGTCTTAAAGTAAGTATTGTGACGTGAATTCTTATGAGCTGATGCTCATGAAGCATATGGAGGTAATAGATGAAAAAGAACATGCAAAAAATATGCTACTCGATCAGTAGTGCTGTGATAATGTGTAAATTCAAAGCTAGGCAGGGACAAGCAGGAGATCTAACAAGAAACAACTTATTTTTGACAGAGAGAGCTGATGTAGTAAGAGTAGTAATTATTGTTATCTAAGGCAGTGCTTTTCAAGTTGAGGTTAAAATAAAATAATTGATGGGGACATTAATAGATATGAAGGAAAAAATTCTTCCACTAAAGATAAATTTAATAATTTATAATATATTTTTTAAACTTTTTCCTTTGATGGAGAGATGGAAACCTTTTATTTTGTTAACGTATAATGTGAATTTACAAAAGATATACTTGTTATGGAGTATTCTTCGAGCTTATCTGACCAATGAATTCTTTAAAAGTGAAACACAGAAGTACATTTCCCAAAAAGAGAAGTGTGTGGGGAAAATCCAGTTTAGGAAATATTGGTATAATGAGTTTTAGAAAGAGATATTTATAGAAAGCAAGAGTGATTTCTTTTTCTGACCTTTGTAATTGATTGAAGCATGCAGGAGCTTGATTTGAAAGTAAGGAAACTTTTGGCAGTATGGATGGGATATCTCCAGTATGTGTATGGATAATGTGATTTTAGAATATTTCACTAAAGCATGGTAAGTATTAGACTTGTTGTGCAACCTTTAAAGAAAAGCTATTTATCAATCACTAAATCTCCTCAAGAATTAAACGTAATGCTAACTCCATTTCCTTTATCATTTCTATATTATCTAGATGTACTGAATAGGATACGGAAAATGTTTGGTACATACTTAAATTGGTGTGTTTGTAAAGAGCATGAAAAGGACAATCAAATGAGCAAATGAATAAACTATGTGTAGTAGATTTAGACTTTAGAACCAAGTATGTATAACAATGTGTGTATTCCATTCTATAAGTAAGAAACATCAGATGACAGAAAGGAAGGGAAGGAGGGAGGGGATGTGGGAGAGGAGGGAGGGGAAAGAAAAGGGAGGGGGAGGGGAAGGGAAGGAAAGGAAACAAAAAGAGAATGTATGAAAAAGAAGGAAGGAAAGGTAACAAGGAAGGTAGGGAAGAGGAAGGAGGGAAGAAAGTAAGGAAGAGAGGAGGGAGTCAATTCAATTTAATAAACCCAGCAAGTTGGCTCTGAGCTACTTGGTGAGATTTGTATTAATCGTTTATAACAAATCACAGTTTATTTTCCTAAGGAGCTTTTAGTCAATTTGTTGGGAGGAATGTTAATGAAATTATAATTTTATGTAAAATTCTTTGAGCTATGTAAAATTCTTTGATTTATGTAAAATTGAACATTTAGGAACATTTGGAGACTAATTTTTTTATCGAGGAAATTCTGAATAGGCGCATTTGTAGGTTTTATTTATGCCCACACATATACTGCTGCTGTATATCACTCGAAACTGCCTTTATGCCTCCTTCAAGTGTTCTTCTGAGCCCCACGTCTTATGCATCTGATACATCAAGGGACTTCACTATGTAGTAATCATATGTCTTTCTTTCTTCCTTGTTTTCTCCCTCCCTCTCTCTCTCTTTCTTCTTTCTTTCTTTCTTCCTTCCTTCTTCCCTCCCTTTCTCTCTCTCCCTCTCTCTCTCTCTCTGTCATGTAAACGAGAACCTTTTTTATCTGGTAAATGGGATCTTTCTGCAAGTTGAAAAAAAGACCGTTTTTAAAACATAATCGTTCCTTACTGTTAGTATGGAGCATGTGTTTAAACAACCAAAGAAAGTCTCACTGTGAGCAGGAATACAAATGAAACAAAAACCAGAGATTGCATAGTGAAAATCAAAGAGCTAAATTCAGTTTTAAGAGTTGTTTGCCTTATCCTGCATGATGTTTTTTAAAAGTAATTTATTTGCGAAAATTTTAATGCAGAAAATTTTAGACAAAATATTTCCTGGGATATAATTAAAGTTAAAATGTCTGGTAACCCTGTGTTGAAATTCTCACAGATTTTTAATAAAACTGGAACTGAAAATTATCTTTTCACATTGGATGTTGTAATTTTTCAGATACTTTTGTCTAGCTTGTTTCTTCACCCATTTATGGTTACCTATTTGTCCCCTTAAGCGTTTGAGGATTGACTTTTAGGTGCAATAGTATATGTTATAATAGACATGTTTACAATTTCCTCAGTCATTTTCTAATCAAAGTTAAGGTCCTCTTGCAAAAATACTCATCTTCCTTGGAGGCAACCTTACGGTGCGTTAACCCCAGCTTCTCCCAGGTGCCACTCAATGCCCTCATAGTTCTTCGCTTGCCAGCATTTGGTTTGAGGCTGGGTTCATACTTGGGCAAAAGTTAGACTCTATCTATCTAACTAATGGCTGTTCACTTCATTAGAGCTAAGTGCATGGCTATTCATGTCACAGAGAAGATTAAAGATACTTTTATTCTTTGACCTCAATATGTCCTTGAGATTTTTCAAATAGATAAAGTTTCAAACCACTTTTGACTTTAACTAGTACCTGCTAGAAATGCGTCCCAAGAAGCAGCAAATGAGGCACCAAAGAAGTAATCATTCATTATTGAATTATTGTTTTTTAAAATGAATTAATGACAGAATGAAAAATAAAGCATGGCAATGATTTAGTGTCATTGATATTATCTACATTATCTATATTATCTACCTCAAAATGAGGTGTATTAATTTTGTAGCTTTGATTCAAACCAAATTCTATTTACATATTATTATGTTTACACTGGAAAATAAGTGTGAGGAGGTTTGCCAGCAATAGACATTTTCATATTTACAGTAAGTGCTGGAAATAGGAAGCTCAACCAGCAAGAAATCAAGATGTTTCCATCATTTGTTGAAAAGTGGGTTGCTTTTGTTTGTCTGTGCCTTATTTTGAGAATGAAGTAGAGAATATGGTGTCTGAAGATACTGAATAAACATCCTAAAGCAATTCAGTGGGTTTGGTGAGTTGGCAATAAATAATATTCTTTTAATTTTGCTCAGGATGAGAAATGACCTGGCTCAAAATATTACTTAGGTAGATCAAGAATTTTTCATATTTCAAAGTCTACTTTTCATGTCACTTTCCCCCCAACATTTGCTTATAATTATACTTCCAGGCCACATTTTTATATTAGTTACCTGTGGTCATTTTCATAAGTACTATCAGTATAAAATTTGTTTCAGATACTATGTTTCTAATTGAAGGATATATTTGATAAACTACAGATCTTCTTAAAATGATTTTTTTCCCTCAATCAAATGTTTATTTTGCAGGGAATATACATGGTTAATCAGAACAGTAATTCAGAGTAAATGTGACTTTGAAGCTGCTGCTAGGCTAGTTGTAGTGAATTAATGAAAACTGGATAGTCAAACAAGATGACCTTTATTTATGTTTTTTAAATACATATCAGAGGAGACCAAAAACACCCCACTGTCACTCTTATATTTTGTCAAGGCTGCCTCAATCAGATATAATGCTCCTCATAATATGAAACATTGGTTGAGAGCAGTTTGAAAATTAAGATAGGTGATAGATATAGAGAGATGATAGAAAGGAAGAAAGAATGAAAGAATGAAAGAAGGAAGGAAGGAAGAAAAAGAAAGAAAGAAAGAAAAAAAGAAAGAAAGAAAGGAATAGATAGATATCCTCTATTCCAAAGGGTTTACAATCTACTTAGGAAAGTAGATCACATTTTGAAAGGTAAATAATGGTAATACTAAGTGACCTAGCCTGAGTGTCCAGTGAGTGACCAAGGTAGAAAATAATATGGGCTAAGCTAATCCATTGAAATCTGAAGTGGCTAAGGGGTGGAATTTAAACTGAACATTTTCATCAGAGTAGTATTTGGAAGAGGAAATAGGAAGGAAACTTAGAAGCAGAAATTCCCCTGCTATAATTAGGAGTTGTTGCACAATAAAAATAAAATATTTAAGTTCTAATTATAAGAATGGATAATGCCCCTTTTAGGAAAGCTGTGAAAAAATGTATAGAAGCCATGTAAATATTTCTTCTGCA
This sequence comes from Physeter macrocephalus, assembly GCF_002837175.3. NCBI lineage: Eukaryota > Metazoa > Chordata > Mammalia > Artiodactyla > Physeteridae > Physeter > Physeter macrocephalus. The sequence goes on along the minus strand of NC_041223.1, from coordinate 58,022,632 downwards.
TAGATTGAAGATTGTGTTAAAGAAACAGCTCTCCACCTGGATTTGGTAGATCTTCAGTCCTCCAACTTTTACCATAAGCTACTAACTTGTTTTGATTTTTCTTTGTATTTCTGCTTTTTAGTTTGCCTACTCTTGCTAAAAGAGCAATATTGAATTATTCCTGTTATATTAATCAAGTAAAAAGAAGACATATAGTGCTGTCCCTTATGAGGCAGAATAGTTTCCTCATAAGGTTTTTAATTGCTCTTAGCAAAAAGGTATCTTTAGGTGCAAATGTAGGTATATTTAAATCAAAACAAAATCACAGACAACATAGAGTATTAGCTGAAATTGTGTTTTTCTACAAGCGGAAAAACACTTATGGATGAATCTGTGCAGAAAAATGGAATGTGCAGTATAGTGTTTTAGGAAGGAAGGTTAAACTTTAGAAGCAGGCTATTTTCTGGGTGGGAAAAAGCAATAAGACCAATCCCTTGGGACAGATGTTGAAAGATGCATAAGTTCAGTATTATTCCATGCTTCTGGGCAACCAATTAGAAAAGTTATTACTTATCAGGTAATAGCTAATACAGATGAATATCTACCCCCATCAGCATAAATACTATAAATCTCACTTATATTGTTGCCTCCACTGAAAGTAATATTTCTTTCCAAAGTGTAAAACTATAAATAAACAACCAAAAAAAAATCTTACGATGCATTGCCATGACGATTTTTGAATGATCCAAGTTTGTACAAACCTGTTACTTCTGTTATTCATATCAAATAACAAATATGGGTGATTATCTATCTGCAAGTATTAGCCACCCCTGAATAGAGCTTGTTAATCATGATCACTTTAAATTATTGCACTTAATCATGGGAAACACCATTTTTTGCACAACTTTCCTAAAAATCGAGGTTACTGTTTTATCAATGCTCTGTTTTCAGTGTTGAATGATTCTTAGACATTAACTAAATATCCTTGCCCTCTATCCATTTCCTTTTGTAGATTTCTACTTACTGTTTTATTATTTTTCCAATGGTCTGAGTTGAGCCTGCCTTTAAGAGAGAGATATTTTCCTCTTTCAAAACAAAATGTTATCTTACCCTTCAAAATCAGAAAGGCCACCTGCCCTATTTATTTTGTTAAACTTCTATTTTCTGCCATTTTCCAGTTGTTTTTTGCTGCTGAAAATAAATACTGGCATACTTTGGAGCGTTTGGAAATAGCTCTGTTCTCTCATCATGTAACCTTTAATTATGAAATTTTGGGTTCCTGGAAAGCATTAACAAACCCTCTCTTTTCTTAGGTTCTCCATATAGAGATAAAATCACCATAGCAATTCTTCAGCTGCAAGAGGAAGGCAAGCTGCACATGATGAAGGAGAAGTGGTGGAGGGGCAATGGGTGTCCAGAGGAGGAGAGCAAAGAGGCCAGTGCCCTGGGGGTTCAAAATATTGGTGGCATCTTCATTGTTCTTGCAGCCGGCTTGGTGCTCTCAGTTTTTGTGGCAGTGGGAGAGTTTTTGTACAAATCCAAAAAAAACGCTCAATTGGAAAAGGTAAATGTCACTTTTTTACAACTTAAAACAATCTTTGTTATAATAAAACGAACTTTTTTATCTTTCTAACCAAGGGAAATACTTAGAACTGTGCTAATGGTCTTCTGCCACTCATTATATAACAAAGGTTCATAGAACTCAGGATCACCTTTGTAATTTTCCATTTAAATGTAATATTTTTAATTGAAGCCAACTTCAAGACCAGTAACTGTTTTTTGTCTTACTGAAGTATGAAAATGGAGAAACTTTTGCTGCTCGAAGTTCACTGTGGTTAGTTTATTAGGGGAATATAATTAATGAAGGAAGCAAAACTCAGAAACTGTAATATGAAGAAAAAATTTCTCTGCAGATAAAAAGTGTTTAAGATACGATACTCATTAACAGTTTCAAGTTAGAGAGTAAGTGAAATTTTTATTTGAAGATTTTTGGTCCAATAATTTCTAATTTGGAAAAATCTTAATGTGCATTGTGGAAATTTTAATTAATTTTCTACATTAATGAATATGTGAGAATATTGTGGTTTCTTCTTTGCCACTTAATGTTATTCTTAATGCATCCTTTATTGCCTTGCACCTGAGTCTTTAGAAGTATAAAAATCTCAAAAATATTGAGACTATTGCAATTTTCATAGTATTTTAATATATTTAGTCTTTTGTGTAACTGTCTTTATATTCTATTCTTTAAAAAGGCTGTGAACCTGGTTCAGATTATATATTTCTAGTGCTATAATTCCCTTAGTTCTATAAATATAAAGATGAATATTTATAGATAAATCTTTCAGATGATACATGCTACTTTTTAATATAACTTTATGACTCTGGACATAAAATGCTGCTTTAGCATTTTTAAGCCTTCTGGAACTTTACTTAGTCTTTTAGTATTTAAACATCTCTTTTGTTTTTAATTAAAAAACGTTTTTTAGATCTTAAATTTTAGACGCTGCATCAGAGTGAGATTATATTCTGTTAAATAACTGAAAGGTTTATGAACTTTTACTGGTAAATATAAAGAGTAGAAATATGATATATTCCTTCATATTTAATAATTTATGATATAATTATCCTTTCTGAAATCAAGAATACAACATTCCTACATTTTACTTGACTACAGGACTTAATTCCTAGAAATAATGTTTTTACAAATGACTACTTTGATAGCCCCATTCTGTCTATAAGTAAAATAACCAATTCAAAGGTTTGAAAAATTTGGACAGTTATATGATTTATTTTCCCACAATATTCAGGATGGCTATATCTACTGACTTGCTAAATCAAATACCTTTTGCACTAGTGCGACTGAAAATTAAGTCTAAGTACACTTTTTATGTTATGACCCTTATTACAATGTCAAAATGAGTTTTGGAATCAAATCCAAAGAACTAATCAGAGATGAAAATTATTAACTCTTCAGTTTTTATTTTTGCTATAATTTATCAATAAGTGTGATATTTGGTTAGTTAATGCTTAAAATGAGTCCAAAAATAATAGAAGAAGTTTAGATTGTCTAGTTAGAGCCTCAAATCATCCATATGTAGTGGTTTTTTTTCACTTACAGCTCAGTATTAAAATAAAACACATACATTAATCTCTTGACAGCATGCGGTAGTCTGTCGCCCTTTTCTCTCCGTATCCTGTTCATATGATTTACCTGGGCCATGTCTCTATGTACAATTATTTTATAAGCATTCTGTTTTTTTTAAGGGACATGGGAATTTACTTTTGTAAAATCACCTTTACTTTTATTATAAATAACTAGTTTAGCTGAATTTTTCACATATCGACCAGCTCTCAATTTCTATGGACTTCTATGACCTTCTAAAACATTAGAAAAAGGAAGTCAACGTAACTTTTGGTGCTGAAACAGATAAACTATTGTATTGGAAAGAAACAACTGTGTTGATATGACATGAGCGTTCTTAGTCACATTCTCCGATGTTGTCACACTGTCTCCACAAATCTTCCATAATGAAATTCAGATTCTCTAGCTAAGCAGAGGAGGCACTTCAGGATCTGTCTCTGTCCACCACTGTAGTTTTATCTTCTGCTTCTCCCCAGTTTGCCCTTGTACTCTAACCACACTAAATTGCTTTCAATTTTCCACGATCAGCCAGCTTTTTAAAATCCTCTTCCCATTTGACCTGAGCAAACTTTGTCCATTTTTCTACCTGGCAAACTCCCACTAGTCATTTTAGATTAGGCATTCAAGACTAGGCATCAACTTGCCAAGAAAGCTTTACCTAATCAATAGGTATGACGAATCTGGGTACAAGGCACGCTATTTCCACAAGGTGATGTTAGGTTTTTATTTCCTATTCCAATGAAAAAAATATGACCTGACCTGTATATCTCATTTTTGTTAGACTTAGCTGATTTCAGAAACTATCATCATTCCAAAAACATTTGCTCCCCCTTTGAGAAAGTTGGGAATGTGTCTTGTCCATTTCAAACAACATCCATCCTTTTCTCTGGAAGCATTTGCACATCTTCATTCTCTCTTAGCACACTATTTTATTCATATTTGTTGATTTCTTTTTTAAATTTGATTTCTTTTTAATAATTTTAATTTTTAAAAAAAATTTTATTGGAGTATAGTTGTATTAGTTTCAGGTGTACGGCAATGTGAATCAGTTATACACATGCATATGTCCACTCTTTTTAAGATCTTTTCCCATATAGGCCATCACAGAGTATTGAGTAGAGCTCCCTGTGCTCTACAGTAGGTTCTTATTAGTTATCCATTTTATATATAGTAGTGTGTATATGTCAATCCCAGTCTCCCAATTTTTCCCTCCCTCCCCTTACCCCTGGTAACCATAAGTTTGTTTTCTACATCAGTAATTCTATTTCTGTTTTGTAGATAAGTTCATTTGTGTGTGGGTGCCTCTCTCACTATTAGACTCTTACTTCCTTTAAGAAAGTAATTTTGATTTGTATTGCCAAGGTCTCAGACAGTGTCTGTTGGCATAAGATCTTTCTTTCCTTCTTTCTTCCTTTCACACTTGTCCCCTCCCTCCCTCTTTCTTTCCCTTTCTTCCTTCCTTCCTTCCTTCCTTCCTTCCTTTCTTTCTTTCTTTCCTTCCTTCCTTCCTTCCTTTCTTTCTTTCCTTTCTTTCTTTCTTTCCTTTCTTTCCTTCCCTTCCTCCCTTCCTTCCTTCCTTTTCTCTTTTTTCTCTCTCTCTTTCTATTAAATAATGAAGTTGATTCCAGTAACTTATTTAGAAAAGTCTATCATAAGGAATAAAAAAGAACTATTTTTCCATACAATTCAAAAGAACTATGTTTATACAGTAAATAATAATGGGTTTATTAGAAGTGATCCATTTTATTTACTGTGATAAATTAGGTTCTTGGGCTCAATTCTCTTTCATTTTCCTGAGAAAAAGATTTTATTTTGTTGGGCTATATGGTTTGTTTAATACCTTACTTAATTTATTAAAATTAGCTGTGAAATATTCCTAGATTTTCTTATAAGATCTGCATGAAAACATACAGAAATTCACAGTTTATACTTATAATTGCGTCTTTAATTGAAATTTTTTAGATTTTAAAAACAAAGTAAACATTTCAAAAAATATTAATTTACTCAACAATTATTTATTGAGAACCAAACATGAAATGAATTGTATTTACACGTTGGAGGAAAGCAGGATATATTATTCACGACTCCAGCCCCAAAATACTTTATCATCTCTTTTCCCTTCTCTTTCTCCATTTTCTTTTTTCTTTCTTTAATTTATAATATTCTAGTATTTTGTAAAAGAGCAAATTAAATTTTCTATCTTTATCTGAATAGGCAGGCAGATAAAATATACACACAGTCTAGTTGAAAATGAGATTTTTGTTTAAAATTTATGAATAACTAATATATTACCATGTCAAGTCTTACCTCCAATAATGATGATAAAATTAGTGATAATTATTATTATTATTTAAAGATGAAAATAAAATGTCTCTTATAGCACATAGTGGAACAAATAGGTCTTAATGACTATAATGTTGTTATATTTCCAAGTTTTCTGATAACTAAGAGTAGTATAAGAATGTAATATTTTTAAATGAGGGTAGGTTAAAACTGAAAACAGAAGATAATGCTGAAATATGTAGACCTTATAAAAATCCCAAAATTGTAAATTGCATTCCTTTCCAATAACCACAAGATGTGGTGTATTACAATTTTTAAAATACTTAATGGTTTTAATTTTGATGCAAATATTAATGCATCAAGGATATATTGCTTTTCATTTATTCAGACTTGTAAACTAAATAGGTATTTATTTTTTGATGGTTTTCACAGTATAACCTGACCATTTGGAAAGATACTCAAAACGGTTTTCTTTTCTGAATGTATCTGAAAAAGTATCTAACCAACATGTGAATTTTCTAATTGATTTTCTTTTTGCCTTAACTTTTCCCTGATTTTAAAAATTTTACTACTTAAGGTTTATTCAGTAAGCAATCCAAGAAACTGCTGTACATCTTAGGCAATTAGAACATTTCAGGTTACATGGATTTGTTTGAAAGGTCCTGTATTCACCTTCTAAATCTTACTTATAACTGAAAAAAAGCTGCTTAATATACATAATTTTATTTTCTCTGGTAATATATCATCTTTATGATTATACATTGGTTTTGTAAGCATGAGTTATAAATGATTGTAATAATTTTAATTTTTATAAAAATATTTTATGACATAATTATGGTTTATTAATTTTTTGGAATTATTCATCATTTCTTACATATTTGAATATGTCTTCTTTTAAAAGGTATAAATAATTCTGCCTTCTTGATTCCCAACAAAAGAAGCAATATAATTTACATAGTTGGATCTTTTGTTTTTATCTGATATGTATATAGAAATATTTTCTTTTGCATGTAATTGAAAATGGATTTGCCTGTACAAATTGTTTCTTATTGAACATCAGGTTGAACATGAATCTTTGAGTTTCTTGATATGAAAAACGTAATGACAAAATATCCCTTTCTTATTACTTAAGTATAAACAAAATGTAGTAAATATGTCTGAGAAATAAAAATATAAAAATTATTGCTCAGATATTAAATTTCTAAGCTATGTGTCCTGTCTTGGATACAAATTTTTTGTTCTAACGTCCCTCTAAGATGATTGACGTACATTTTAAGAACTACTTAGTATGGTTGCTTTTCAGGATATAGTCCATTGTAGTCTACATAGTTGTTTGTATTATAGAACACTGGTAAATCTTATCGAAGATAATCTCTAAATAATACAATAATTTCCTATCACTGAAAACTAAAAAAAAAAAAATTTGAGGACACATGGAATATTCTTCAGTGTATAGTTGAATAACAAATGTAAAAGGCAGTTGTAACTCACAGTAGAAGAACAAATAAATGAAACAATGCAATCTGAGGAATAGGAAGAAAATCAGAGTGGCTTAGTTTAAACCTGCAAGACTTACTTCACTCTGTATGACAGACTCTAGGTCCATCCACCTCACTACAAATAACTCAATTTCGTTTCTTTTTATGGCTGAGTAATATTCCACTGTATATATGTGCCACATCTTCTTTATCCATTCATCTGTCAATGGACACTTATATATGGAATCTAAAAAAAAAAATAGTTCTGATGAACCTAGGAGCAGGACAGGAATAAAGACGCAGACGTAGAGAATGGACTTGAGGACATGGGGAGGGGGAAAGGTAAGCTGGGATGAAATGAGAGAGTGGCGTGGACACATATACACTACCAAATGTAATATAGATAGCTAGTGGGAAGCAGCCACATAGCACAGGGAAATCAGCTCGGTGCTTTGTGACCACCTAGAGGGATAAGGAGGGTGGGAGGGAGACACAAGAGGGAGGAGATAAGGGGAGATATATATATATATATATATCTGATTCACTTTGTTATAAAGCAGAAACACACCATTGGAAAGCAATTATACTCCAATAAAGATGTTAAAAAAAAAAAACAAACAAAGCTGCAAGACTAGAGATTCTGGGTGAAAGATTATTAACAAGGAAAACACTTTTCAAAGCTGGCTGAAACTGTATTTCATGGAACCAGAAGAATGAAAAGAAGTTGTTCACAGATTCTTATGCAGAAATTGCTTCCAGAATGCTGAAGAATTAGTTTTAACAGGAGTAATGCTTTGTAAAAGAAATCATTTATTGGATAAGATATAGGAATGAAAACATTGTCATAAATCATCAGTAAAGATTTTATTCCAATATTTACATTTTCCAAATAATGCCTATTTACAAACCACAGTATATTTGTGCTTTTCATATATGGGATTTTTATTTAATATATGGAATTTTAATTTAATGTATGGAATTTTTTTTTTTTTTTTTTTTTTTTTTTGGTGGTATGCGGGCCTCCCTCTGTTGTGGCCTCTCCTTTGCGGAGCACAGGCTCCGGACGCACAGGCTCAGCGGCCATGGCTCACGGGCCCAGCCACTCCGCGGCATGTGGGATCCTCCCAGACCAGGGCGCGAACCCGTGTCTCCTGCATCGGCAGGCGGACGCGCAACCACTGCGCAACCACTGCGCCACCAGGGAAGCCCCGTAATGTATGGAATTTTAACTGCATTTAGCTGTTCAGAAGTTAAAGTTCTGAGTACATTTTTTTTTTAACATCTTTATTGGAGTATAATTGCCTTACAACGGTGTGCTAGCCTCTGCTCTACAACAAAGTGAATCAGCCATACATACACATATGCTCCCACATCTCCTCCCTCCCGCGTCTCGCCCCCTCCCCCCCCCCCAGCCCACCCCTCCAGGTGGTCACAAAGCACCGAGCTGATTTCCCTGTGCCACGCGGCTGCCTCCCACCAGCCATCCACTTTATGCTTGGTAGTGTATATATGTCCATGCCACTCTCTCACTCAGTCACAGCCCACCTCTCCCCCTCCCCATATCCTCAAGTCCATTCCCCTCATTACAAATAACTCAGTTTCATTTCTTTTTATGGCTGAGTAATATTCCATTGTATATATGTGCCACATCTTCTTTATCCATTCATCTGTTGATGGACACTTAGGTTGCTTCCATGTCCTGGCTATTGTAAATAGAGCTGCAATGAACATTTTGGTACATGCTGAGCACAATTTTAATATAATAAAATTTAGCTATGAAGCATGCTGATATTTAGAAGTTAAAAGTTGCAAATAAACTTTGGACAAATAGTGCATTTTGTATCGTTTTTATGTTACTGCCTTTCTCTGAGAGCAGATTATCTCTCGATTTCCACTAATAACCTACATAGGGAATAACTGGATGGGTCTTAAAAATGATTTTACATATAAATATAAAATCATACTTCAAAATGAGATGCTAATCTTCATTTTACTCACTAAATAGTTGCAAGTAGTTGCAAATCAGCAAAAGAATTTTTAAGTCATTCATTTATGATAACTCATCCTCTTTTTATGCCCATAAATAATGTTTTAAAATAAGATTGTAGCTGATTTTCATAACTGGCTTTAGAATTTTTAAAGTGTAATATATCATTTGAGTACAAAGTTACTCTGAGAACTATGCAAAGATTATTATCCATATTGTGCAGATGAGGATAAGTATCTCAAAGGTCAAGTGTGTTTCCCAAGGTCAAAGATGCCTAGACTAACTCTATTTACACTATACCACACTATACAAAGTGGAGGTAGAATATTTAACTATTTTTCTTGACAGTTTTTCTCTCTGATGTTGTGTTGACAAAATGTGTGCAGTAGGAGTTTGAATTAGATAGACAGATCATGGGCTTTGATCATGAGCCCTGTATAGTCATTTCATTTTCCTGGACATTAAGCATGAGTTTTGAAATAAAAAAGACTTGGGATCATTCTTCATGTATGTTCAACCTTGGATAAAATTACTTAACTTTTTCTATAAATCTTTTTAAATAAATAAATGAATGGGTTACAAATACACCATAAATGAAAATGTTTTTGAAATTAATATAGTTTATATACATAGTTTTTTGCATGTGTCTGGCATATAATAAGCAGCTGTTGTTATAATATAATTATTATTTTTATTTCTAAAGCTGTTACATTTTAACTGCTTTACCTTAAAGGAAAGAGAGCTCTCCTGGAATTAAGCATTAGTTATTTGGATGTTATAAACTTTGTTGAAAAATTGTTATTATTATGACTGCTAGCAAGAATATGATGATTAACACTGCTTTTTCTTAAAATTGATTTCACAGCTGTATCAACTAAAGTGGTGTTGAAGCTTGTCAGACCTTATATATTGATATTTCTGGCTCAAGTAGGGAAAGTGTGAAAATGTGTAATGATGCCCCGTTTTTCTCTGTCTCATTGTATTTGCAAAATGCAGTATAACGATATTCAGTAACTGTTTCTGTAAGAGTTAAGGTTTCTGAGAATATTTTAATCTTTGGTTATGTTTATCATTGTAAAATAACCCAGGCTAAAGAGTAGGATGCTTTGTCATTTTATCTATTGAGAAAAAATAATTTAGCCCCATAATTTTTTTTTCTGTCTGATTTATTATTTAGTGTTCAAAAAATTACCATTTATTAAGAGCAGAGTCCAGGTAGAAGGCTCAGCTGAAATTCAAATCACTGTTAATGAGGCAGGCTAATATAATAACACACTTACAGAATGGAAGTCAAGAGAATAGTGTTCCTCTTTTAGCTCAGTTACCAGTTGTATGCATACCTGTCTGACTGCACAGCTTATCTAAATAATATAATTTTTTTAAAAGAGAGCTGCTCTAAAACTGAATGTCAAGATCAAAGTTGCTATATAAATATATTTTTGACATGAGTGTCTTAACTAGTCATTTTCATCTCTCATTTCTTCACTGTTACATTCCTATAGCCTTAGGTAAATTCATACTTCTGATGTATAGCATTAGCTATTTGATATTTTTAAAAGACTGCCAATTAAAGAGTACAAATCAAAAGGAATGGGCCATGTTAAATGACATTTATCTTCCTCATTCAATGCACCAACATTTATATAAAATATTGCATATTACATCCAATATACTTATTTCCTTTTAGTTATTTAATTTAATTATTATCTAATGTGGAATAATTTTCTGCAGGGATTAATTACAGTGACTGTTTGGACTTGTCTCTACTACATGTGATCTGGAATTCTTGGTCAAATGGCCTACAGCATCAGAAATTAATTAGAAAATGTCTGAGAATGAACGAGGTATCCGTAATCAGTTAAATAATTTAAATGACAAACAAAACAAAACTGGTTGATATACACTAGTACATATTAGGACATTGCACCACAAAATCTGTTAGAAGCAACTTAAAGATGTTTTAATAGGGCTTCAAATAGAAACTGTATGCAAAAATGGTTGGAAATTATTCTGAATGAATATTGGAATATCATTTAGTTAATTTTATGCCATCAAAGAATAGGACAGCAAGATGTATAAAATAGTTTCCTCCTTAAAAAATATATACTAAATAGAGACCTGATAGTAGCATGCAATATTTATGATTATTTCTCTTTCAATTGATAAATGACTATATATTCAACATGAAAGTGATGAGCTTCAAAGTTAAAAAAATTAAACTGGTTATTTTTCATCAGTGGCTGTTTTTTTAAAAAGAGACATTGCTAAATATAAAGGTTTTAACTTAAAAATGAAATTTAAATATATCAGTGTTCAATGTGGAGCAAGTTTACAACTAGATTTCTAATATTAAAAAAATTTATGTACTTCTCAAAGTGCTGTCACATCATGTTATCATATAAACATATCTATAAATTAGAAAGTTAAGCTATTAAGAATAAATTATTCAATTACACCAAGAATGATATTCTTGAGAACATTTATCTGCAGACTATTTATGTGTTGTCTTATACTTCAAATTAAAAAAGAAAATAGCTTGTTTAAAAGGCAATGTATATATAGCCAAATTCATACTTTTAAGGTTTCCAGACCTTCATTGTTTCAATTAGAGATGTGTAAATACAGGTTGCCTCATTTAATATAGTGAATTTTATAATGAGTTTAATAATTTAAATGCAATTATACATGCTAACAGCTCAAAGATTTAAATTTTCATTTTCAGGAATCTTCTATTTGGTTAGTGCCACCCTACCATCCAGACACTGTTTAGTAAACTTTTGAAACTTACTAAAAGAGGTTTTTAATAATGGTTAGTATCTTTGCACCTTTCTTTTTTCTTTTTGTAGTCTGTTATATTGTGCAGAAACATTTTTGTTGTTGTTTTCACCCTAAGAAACTATTTAATGACACAGTTCGTTTGTTTCTATCTCTAAGAAGTAATTTGAAAAGCATGGTAGCTTTCTTTCTCTCCCTCCCTCCCTTCCTTCCTTCCTCTCTCTCCCTCTCTCTCTTTTATTCTTTTCTTCTTCCCCCTTCTCCCTCCTCCTCATCTTCTTTCTTCTTCATTATAACCCAGGAAATTTCCTGTCAAGCGCACTTGGGTTTTTCAAAACCTTATTTCATAGTTCAGTAAAAAAGATGTTTTAAAAATTCTGATCATTATATGAAGTAGGAAAGATAATTTGTCTCTATCCAATGACAAGTTAGAACTTTAAAAATCAGACGTAGTAATTTTTTGACAACATACAACACAGGGAAACAACTATATTTCACAATCATCTCTACAGTTTCAACTTTAGATTCTTACATAGATCAAGATATGGAATTTACATTCTAAAGCTTTAAAAAGAGAAAAGAATATGTATTTGCCCTAATGCCACAAGTGAACTGTACTTTATGTATCATTAATTTTTAAAATTTGTCACGTTGATTCCAAACTCTTGCTCAAATCTAAAGGTTTTCATAGTTTTGTGAAGGATTAGAAATATTATACAAGTGAGAAAAGAACCTGTTGTCTTATGGTGACTTTATTAGAACCTAAGACAAAACTATTTTTTAGGTAAACTTACATTGATAGATCAAAAAAGAACTGGCAAAATTCAGCTTATTCAGAGAAAAAATTAACAAAAGTGATAAATGACATTATATAATCAAGGCTACTGATTGCTTAAAGGATTCTTGATTAAAATTTTCACTTTCTAATGGCTTCGTAAAATAGAGAAAGCCTAAAATAGTAATGGTGGGGTTACATATTTATAATTTTCATAGCTTCTAAATTTGTAAATATAATTTACTTAAGATAACTTTAAATTATAAAAGATAAAAGTATTGTGATCTTTGGGGTAGGGATTTTACCTATGTTTATGTTAATCAGCATTATAAAATTTATATTACATAAAATTGCTTAAAAGAGTTTAAATGTCTTTATTTGTAGTCTGAAAAGTATAGGATATTAATACAGTTTACTTTTTAACTTACTAGAAATAAAATTGAGTCATTTCATAGCTGAATGGGTATGTATATTTATAAGATTTTTTTTTCTAAGAAAATCAGTTGTTTAGATCACTGTCTTACTATGGACAAAACAATATTTCTATTCTATCACTTTTTTGAATTAGTATGATCAAAATGTGTAAAAATTCAGCTTGCCAAAGACAGTGTTATAAATTATTTATTTGTTTTAAATGAAGGCTTATTTCAAACAATTCAGCATTAGCCACATCCTATAACATTTTAAAGTGTCGATGGCATCAAGTTCTGACCTTGTTACATTATCTAATCAATTCTTCTGTTAAATGTTTCAACAGAGAACCAAGACTAAGTTACCTCAAGACTATGTATTCATCCCTCTTTTGGAGTCAGATTTTTCCATTTCTACAGTGTTGTCATCATCACCATCTTCATCATCATTATCATCATGTTCTTAATAAGTACATCTAATAGTAGGTATTAAGCAACAAGAAACACTGTGTCCCTATACTGGCTGTCAGGTGTCATATAGATCCTTTAATAGAAATAGAATTCATGAATTTTGGAACTGTATTATTTAACACATAATAAATAATGCATAGAAATAACTCCATAGTTAATAGGGAATTCATGTGTAGCACATAATCATCTCCCATTACAAGTACTAATAAATTAATATTTTTACTAATTTAATGTTATTAAACAAAGTTTTATCTGATTAATTAGATCACTTGTACACAACGCATTTTACTAAGCTTCTGAAAAAAAACTTTTTAAAGCTTTTTTTAAGCAATTGAATTAGAAACGTTAAAAAATAATTAAAATGTTAGGGTCATGTATGGCTATTGTTAATTCAGTCAACATTTAAAGAACATGTGTGTACAAGTCAGTGCCATGAGCACTTAATCTCTGCTCTTTACAATTCAGTGAGAGGGTTGCATACACCTAGAGGCCAGACAGAGAAACATGATAATGAGTGAAAAATACTGAATTGAGTGAAAATAATGAGGCTGGTCAATTGGAAAGTGATTCCTGAATAAGTTAAAGTTTGAGTCATGTCTGGAGGTAAGGGATAAAGTTGGATTGATGTGAAAGATGAAGGAACTCTGCTGGTTAACAGAGCAAGGAGAAGGAAAGTAGAAAAAACTTGGAGGTCCAAAGAGAAGGGTGTGTGTAGAGAAAAAAGGAAAAGGTTGGGGGGAGAGATGAGGTAGAGCTGACTCAGAGAGGTCATGATGGAAAAAAGAGGAGAATTGGATTTCACCTGTTTCTTGGACAAAAAAATACTATTAATAACCGGTGTTTAAAACAGTAGATTATCTGATAATTGTGAGCTTTTTGAGAATGGCCTAGACATAGAGTTGGGAAGATCACTAAGGAAACTGTTCAGGAATCCATAAAAGAAAAATGAGAATATAGCCAGGAATGTACAAGAAGTTATTAGGGCAGGGTCAAAAATCACAAAATTTGGTATCAGAATATCTTGCTGGAGGTGTAGGTGTGAGCTGCAGAAAGTGACTTATCCTTTCTCTGAATCCGTTTTCTCTGTTGTACAGATGCCCACCTTAATTCAGTATTAGTTTGTGTCACAGAGGTGATGTATACAAAGTATTTTTTTTTAATATAAGGCACGTATATGATATTAAATATTTTTATCCTGTATTATTTTAGAATTAGCCTAAGCTGATAAACAACAAAGAAGCAATACCAAAAGCAAAAAAATAAGTCTTCACATGTATATTTAATTAGGTTTATTTCATTATGTTTTCATATCACTTTTTGGAATTTTGTAAATTTTTCATACTTGTCCACATTTTTAGTTGTTGTCCACATTTTTAGTTCTCGCACAGAAAGAGCCTGTCTTAGACCATCTGAATGTCAACAACAATGTGAAACTGGTTCATGAATCTGATTTATATGTACCTAACACACGTATCTCAATTAGCTGGGGAGGGAGACTAACAAATTTTTGTTTCACGTTTTCACCCTGTAATGGGAATTTGAGGAGTGTGTAATAATGAGCCCCAGATATACAGAATTTCTGGCAAATCTATTGCCAATAAAACAATAATTTAGAAAAAAATTATGTATAGGGGCATTTTTTTCTTCATGGAATAAATTATTTATCAGCTCTCAGTTATCAAGCTGATGGTGACAAAGAGGTTAATATGTGTGCATGGATTTTTAATGTGATACAATGTCATTTCATGGTTAGCTCATACGTGTTTGTAATCATCATCGATAGTTTTACAGGCAGAATCACAAAACGATACAATGAATAGCAGAAATTATTTTCCATATTTTATGTCTAAATGTGTGAGTACTATTTTTGTTCTGTTATGAAATGCACGATGAAGAATCCACGTTTAAAGAAAATTTTCATATCTCATGTTGTGATCTAAAAACCAGTTCATTTTTTTCTAATTTTTTAAAATAGCAAAAATGGATTTCTGGTAACCGATTTGTGTATATGTGTTTATATTTAAATTTTAAGGTCGATTTATATCTTATAATGTTAATTTTATATCTGAAAATCTTATTCAACATATATGTAATGTATGCATTCCTAGTTGGCAGTTCACTTCACTATCAGGTGGAGATTTTCTTTAAACTTGTCCACTTTGATAAAATATTTTAATTATCATGATTTGTATGTTAAAATTGTAATAATTTGTTATAATTTTCATAATGGAGTTTTTCAAAACTTCAAGGCTGCTATGTTGACAAGTCTTTGAGAACGATTTTAATATTGTTTCAGGACCGTTGCCATTGACCTGTTTTGTAATATTTCGTTTTCTGTGTTATTCTGTAGAGGTCCTTCTGTAGTGCCATGGTAGAGGAATTGAGGATGTCCCTGAAGTGCCAGCGTCGGTTAAAACACAAGCCACAGGCCCCAGTTATTGTGAAAACAGAAGAAGTTATCAACATGCACACATTTAACGACAGAAGGTTGCCAGGTAAAGAAACCATGGCATAAAGCTGGGAGGCCAAACACCCAAGCACAAACTGTCGTCTGTTTTTCCAAACAATTTAGCGAGAATGTTTCCTGTGGAAATATGCAACCTGTGCAAAATAAAATGAGTTACCTCATGCCGCTGTGTCTATGAACTAGAGACTCTGTGATCTAAGCAGTTGAATGATCAGACTTGAGTTACAGGCATCATGGAGAACCAAGTTACACGGGGTTAAACTGTTTATCATGGGTTCCTCCCTTCTTCTGAGTGAATGTTACATATGCATTTGTGGCTGGTTTCAAATGCAGTTCAGTAAGAAATTACAGGTTCCTTTTGAGGCCCAACTGTTGCCAGGAGATGGAGCATAATTGCCCCAAGGGTAACGAGGTAAAAAAATCATTAAGAACAAAAATACTTGGAATCAGCAAAAACTGTAGTGTTGCAAGAAACAATACAGTCTTCTGAACATCCACATAAGAGGGTAGTGATGTTACTAGCCCCCAACTACTCAGTATAATGATCATCTGAATTGACAATACGTGTTTATAAGATGTGATAAAAATGTAATGCAAAACAAATCTGACTTTCATGGCAAGCGGAATATGAAGCAGATCTTCATCAGTGTTTTTCTTTTTCTTTCCTTCTTTTTGTTTTTTCGACAGTCTGTGTCACTGATTGAGATAGAAATGTCAATTACCAAGGAAATAACGTTTTCTCTTATATTCACCATGGCAGGAGATTTAACATGTAACTCTATCAAATCCCTACCTATTCCCCAGACACCCTTTCCCCACTCCCACACCAAGAAAAAAAGCAACAGTTGGTTCAGAGATTCTGAATCAAAAAGGATGATGTTTTGCAATCTTTGTCTTAAGTTGTAAAAAAGGGCTGAGTGTTGATAGTTCTGTGGAAGACTGAAACTTTCATTCTAACATTCAGATATGTTAATCCAAACCCTCCTTCCTGCTATAAATGAACTTGATGGAGCCTGGGCAGATCTCAGTGAAAGGATAAAGGGGACTGGTCATCTAAAGAAAAGTGTGGTGAACTTTGACGTGGACTGCATTTATCAATACAGTCACAATGTTAAATGAACAAAATTCTTGAGCAGTTTTTTTCAAAAAAATGTTCAGGTTTATTTGTGGAAATGCAAGATTTCTATGAAAATAGTTTTTGTATGGAAATTTTTGTAATACTTTTTATCAACAAAATAAGAACATGCGCTCCTGTCAGGGGTGTGATGTCAAGCATGAATGGTAGTGCGTGTGCACCACCAACGTTTGGTGAAAACTATTTTTATCAAGAAAAAAAGGAATCATAGAAGAGAAATATTTTCAAGTTAGATAATATAAAAGCTAGGTGCACTACCACCACTGCTTACCATGCCACACCCCTGGTTTCCACGAGGCTGATAACATACTGTAACGAACAATTGTGTGTAAAATGGTAAAAGACACAGAACTCTTGACAACATTGTGATAACAGCTGAGTGCACACAGTTTGCTGTTTGAATCCAATGCACAAAATTTAAAAAAATCATTAAAATTATGTCCATTTTACTTTCATCTTTGACTTTCATTTTTCTCTTGTATGGGTAAAGGAATACACAATATGCTCCTTGCATGAAGGGAAGTATACTTCCTGAATCCTTCCAGGTCATCAAGGATGGCCACATCCCAACTAACTGGAGAAAAGAAGAAAAAAGCTCAGGCCATGAGCTATTCAGATGTAAGAAAAGCTGGACTGGGATATAAAATGTAATCTTCAGGCTTAGGGCAGTTCAAATGAGAAAACTAGCAGTTCTAGAGGCTATAGTCATGGTCTTACCTCTTCTGTGAGTAGATATTGACTATGTCAATAGGGTTGTGTAAGACTGTATAGTGATTGCTGATATTATATTTGAAGTTCAACTGATGTCCAATTTAAGAATTCATTGTGCATTGATAATTCAATGAAGGGAGAGGAAAAGATAGGCTCAATATCAACAATAAGTTAAAAAAAAAAACACAAAAAACTTCATTCAGTCCCAAAATTTAACTTTAGGGAGTTATATAAGTCACTGTTACAAATCTCAGCATTTTTTTTTTTTTTTTAGTGGTAAATAACCTCAAATAACATAGCTTATAAAAATGTTTAGATTTTGGTCAATATTAAGCTTTTACTCAATGAGATTCTAATCAGATTTTAAAGAACTCCTAAATTCAGTTCTTCATTATATTAAACAACCTTAATAATAGGCAGAAAATGACAACTTTAATTATTTTTAAATAGTCAGGAAATGACTATTTAGATCTTTGGTATGATTTGATAATAATTTTATTTAAGTATTAAGTTAACAAATTTCAAAAAGTATTAAAAAACCTGCTGTATTTTAACTCCAAAGGTAGTTTAGAACATATAAATGATGTGTAATATTTAACTTTTATCTATTTCCTAAAAGGTTCCTGCATTATTGCCAAAACAGATACTGCCCTACTCATTGGGTGCTTATGTGTATATGAAGTACTATTCTTAATTTTAATAAAATCTTGATTACTTTCAAAATAATTTCAACCAGTAAAAGAATGTCTCCTCTCTCTGGAAAGGCAATATATTGGAGTAAGATTATTCTCCAGTATCTAACACTCAAATTATAAAAAGAAGAGGAAGAGAATGCCTGTTCTAGTCGACAATGTAACCTGATGACTCCAGGTAATCAGTGGAGACACATATACCACAAATAAATAACTCTAGCCAGTATGGAACACTGAGGGGGAATATTTACACATGCCACATTTAAATAACCCTAACCAGATGAAAGCATCAAGGATTTATATTCATTGTATTTCACAGCTAAGTAACTCTAACAACTATGAGAATACCAAGGATATATATCCACACATTTACAAGAATAACCCTAACCATTATGGGAGCACCAAGGGGATAGACTCTATTTTACAAATATGTAAAATGGATAAGGATATTAAAATCTTTCAAATATTTTGCAATTCAGTTACATATTTTAAAGAATAAGTTCCTTGTTATTACTGAATGAGTATATGTACTAAACACTAATGATTTTAAAGTATTTTAGCACAATGCTTTTTAATGTTTGTTTATTATGAAATTTGCATATATCAAATCATATACACTGCATATGTACAAGAGAATCATCGCATCTGGCTGTAGTGTGCACCAAGAATTGTGTGTCACTGGGAGTGGGCTGTTCTATATATTCTGAAACTAGGCTTACTGTCACTCACCTCCCAACTCTGAGGTGTAAATTTAAGCAGAATACTTTAATAGAAAGAAGAGAGTGCCCAGCTGTTTCAGGAAACAGAGCAGGAAAAAAATTATATGGGCCAGGCTCACCTAGGAATTTTGTCCTCAGTTTAAAAGATGGTAAATGGCAGTGAGAATTTGGTCATGACCGTCCTGAGTGTATCTGTAATTTGAGTCCACGAGAGTGGCCCTTTGTGTCTGCAGCGCAATCATTATTGTGAGATTCTTGCCATTTGAGGATCCCCTTAGTCTCTCTACCATGCAGGATCCCCTGTTGCCTTTAACGGATGTTCTCCCTTTTCTAGGTTTATCTCTAATTTTGGTGACTTCTAAAGAAGGATTACCGAAGAGGTCAACTTTTTGAGATATTTCATGTGTAAAAATGCTTTTATTCTACTCTCATAAATAATTATTAGTTTTGCTGGGTGTAGAATTCTAAATTGAAAATAATTTTCTTAGATACATTTGAAAGCATTTTTTCATTGTTTTCTTACTTCTAATTCACGCTGTACAAACGTGAAGCCATTCAGATCTCCAATTCTTGGTATGTGAATTTTTTTTTTTTAAATTCTCTCTTAGGTTTGTTTGATCTTCTGCTTGTCCCCAGCATCCTGAGATACTGGAGCTACCAAACTGCTGAGTCTACATTTATTACCTTTGCTTTCCTATTTCTCATTTCTGTCATCTTTATATTCCAAATATTGTACTGAGTTTTTCATTTCTGCCAAATTATTTTAATTTCTATGAGTTCTTGTTTTATGAATGTAATAATTTCTCTTATATCTCTGAAGACATTAATAGTAATCTTAGGACATTTCTTTCTCCCTGAAAAGACCTCAGTTTTCTCCCAGCTGTATTTTCCTATGTGCTTGTTTGGATTTCTATCTTCCATATTAGAGGTTTTCTTCAGATACTTGTTAATTCTGAGCAACCTGTTAATGATTAAGAAAAGGGGACTAAAATCTGATTTGGAAGCTCTATGTGCACAGCATGGTAGGGGAGAATATTTACCTAATTAGAGCTTTACCATAGATTAGTCTAGAGGGACTATTTGTTGATGAATCCTTCAAAATGTCCCTATCTTTGGATCTTTCCTTTGATTCCCCAGAAGAGTATCTTTTAATTTTCTGCCTGGAGATTAAGGCCCTGACTGCCAATGTTCTGCCAATCATAGGTTAAGAGCTCTTGAGATCTCTGCATTCTGCATTCAGAATGACTAAGGTCACTTAATCACCCTGTTTTAAATTTAGCAGTCAGGCTTTCAACTGGACCTGGCATCTTCTAGTCTGGAGTCCTTCATTTTTTTCTCTTTTGAGAATAATTCCTTATCACTTTGATGAGGGGTGAAGAACAGCCTCGGAGGGGTGAGAAAAGGGAGGAGAATACAGGGACCCACTGTTTTCAAACTACATTCAATAGGTCCTCTTTGCTGTATTCTTTCTCCTACACTATTAGTTATTAAGGCATATTGCACAGCTGGGTCTTGTGCCTTGGAAGATTCTGTGATATAATTTGATTGGTTCTCAACTTTTCACACCTCCTTGTTGTGTTCTTTCTCCTACACTATTGGTTATTAAGGCATATTGCACAGCTGGGTCCTGTGCCTTGGAGGATTCTGTGATATAATCTGATTGGTTCTCAGCTTTTCACACTGACCACTTGGAATTCTATTTTTTCCAGTCTGCTTGGTTAACTATCATTTGTTCATATGCTTTCTCCTTCCAAAAATTTTGTTGAAATTTTCACCTCTCTTGTTCTTATTCTTGGAGTTTTATACATTTAAAACAACAACAACAACAACAAAACACCTCTCTACTATAAATTTTATGGTTGAGTAGGGAGCAAAATTTGATGCATGCATTCAATCCTTCACTCTTATCTGGAACAAGAACCCTGTCTTTAAAGAAAATATTATGCAGAAATCCAGGATAGGAGGCAAATAAAAACTAGAACTACTCTGGTTCTAATAGAATGGAGATAGAACAGACCTTGCTTTTATAATTGTAAAGAATGTAATATTGTCAATGACTTCTTCTTACCAAATATTTTTTCTAACTCAGTATGTAAAGGGGATACTTTCACAATAAAAATGAATTTCACAAAATGGAGCCCAAGAATATTTTTGAAGTGGGGAAGATTTCAGTGCCTGTCAAATAATGCTAAATTTGGAATCCAATGTAATTTATACCCTAAGGGCTTAGGTCTAATTCAAAACATTCCAACTTCATTTTGTAAAGCTCAAGAAGTATGTGTTATAATGTATATAAGGAACACTTTCTTAGTGAACCACGATGAACTGTAAGATTTTAAGAATCCTCTTTAATGTACTGCCTTACACTGTACCTTGCCTTCACATTTATTATGAGTGTAATTTAAAAAAAAATTAAACAAATATATCCCTGCCTCTTTACAAAGAAGAGTAGCTGTTTTCCTACATTTCAACTAGAGATTTCTATAATATTATACCATCAAAAATATAACACTCTCAATTACCAACCCAGTTAACCTTAAGGTCAATATGTAGAGTTTAATATCTAATCCAATATCATTGGATTTGATATATACACTGAAAAATCTAAAATCATAAATCCCCCTCACCTTGGACAAAATTCATGTTAAAAGGGGAAATAAAAGACACTACACACATGCTCCTTCTATAATATTTTAAATTATTTTTTAACATGTATCTTGTATCTCAGCTCCTAATCTAAGGTTTTCATATAGTTTAGGATAATGCCATAGCTCCAGCCACTATAATCACATTTCCACCAGGAGGAAGAACAAAAAGAAATTAAAAGGGTCTTGCTCCTTCCTTGTAAGGACACATACCACAAGTTGCACATTATGTTGGTCAGAAATAATGATATGGCCACACTTAGCTCTAAGGTAGAATAGGAAATGTAGACTTTAATTTGGGCAGCCATATAAGTCCCCTAAAAATCAGGTGTTCTATTACTAAAAAATGTATGAAAAATTTGGGGGAACAAATTGCAAATCTGGCCTCCCGGTATTTCTGGTCTCTCACCCCAACCCACTAAACCCTACCTTGTTCTGTTCACTCCCTATTTTGTTCATTTACCACCTGTTTGCCATCTACCACTACCGATTTCTTTTTATCAGATTTTCTCATATCTTACTGCTTTTCTTTACTTTTCTTATATTTTTCCCTAATGGAAACCTGGATTTTCCCTTATGACAATATTTGTCTTGAAATTCAATAAAAGAGGAAGCAGTTGGCAATATCTTTTCAGAATACCTTTCATTTAGTTATAGACAAAGACCTGTCTTATATAACCACTCCTTTGATTCCCAAAATATTCTTCCTCATTCTTTAAAAACCCAGACACCTTGATTAGAATTGGCCTGTTACTCTGTGCCCCGCTATCAAGAATAAGCATGCACCCATTTGTTTATATTTAAAAACCAGTGAACCTACATTATAAACTAAGTTTTGTGTTAGATCCTGGGTGTGCAATATGATCAAAAAGAGACATGGTGCTTGTTGTGATAATTTAAAGTCTAGAAGAGGAGGCTGAATTTAATCAAATGTGCTAAATGCATAAATACAAACTGAAAAGTGCTGTCACCAAGAAGTGCTCCTTTCTTTCAGATTCAGATGAATGATGAGACTTCACCCACTTAATCTCAAGTAGTGCAGTTTAATAGTTGAAAATGTGAAAAATTGGATTATATTTATAAAGGATGCACAGAGAAACACTTACTGGTGTAATGAAACATATTATTGGTTTGTGTGTTCCTCCCAGGACTACGTAACATCTATTGGCTTCAAACCGTGGCACAGGGTAGGATTCTTCCAGGTATGGAGAGCATAAACTGAGATGTCAACTCTGCTGTTAGAGCATTACTGCCATCCTATTACTCAGGGTGGCGATTTCCCATTATATGCAAAATATGATACCATAACTTTACCTAAGTTTTCCTCTGACCTAAACTATTGCCATTTGTGTTGATTCTTTTTTCCTTTGTCCTCACCTAGGTACAAGAAAATATTCCATCAGTGCTCCTTTGTTTTTCTTTTTGTTTAAAAGTTTCTTGCTTTCCTTTCATAGTAGAAGTGAACAGTTACCTCACAATTGACTTTGGAACACTGAGAACATTCCTGTTGAAATGGGGTGAAATAGACAAATCTCAAATATTTAGCTCTTGTCCAAAAGTTTACCAAAAAATGCACTTGACTCTCTTTCACACAGGTGATGGGAAGGAAAGGTATGGTGTTTTATGAGAGCCTATAACAAAAGAACCTTACTTAGACTAGAAAATTGGGGTAGACTTACCAGAGGAAGTGATGATTGCACTGAGATATAAAGGATGAGAAGCAGATACTCAGTAAAAAGTTTCACAAGCCTGTGACAAAGTACTTGTAAGAGTCGTGTGATATGAGGGAGCATGGCATGTTCTTGAGGAACTGATAGGCAGCCAGTGTTCATGGAGCACAAAGAAGGCATGGGGATATGTAATAGAGATGCATTTAAAATATAGCTCAGAGCCGGACTTTGGCAAGGTAATACAAGTGACCTTAAAGATTTGATCTTTATCCAAAGAGCAATGAAACCCATTTAAATCTCTTAAGCAGAAGCAAGATTGTTGGATAAGATCTGCATTTTGTAAAGAACACTCAGGCTTCAATTTGGAGCATGGTTTAAATAGGTAACAGAGCGGTTATAGATTAGTGAAGAGGTCATATCAGTAAGTAGTCTGGGTAAGATACTATGTTAGTTTAGATTAAACCCAATTGGTAGCAGTGAAGATCAACAGAGACAGGTTCAAAATATTTAGTAGACAAAAATTCACATAGTTTCATGAGGAATTCAATAATCAGTATAAAGATTGCTAACAATTTTTGTGCCATAATGTATAATGAATACTTTATATGAATTACCTCCTCCAATTCTCTGAGTAACCCTATGGGCTAGGGCTAATACTATTATCATTTTACAGACAAGGAAACCACTGACAGGAGAACTGAAATCAATTTTTAAAGTATTGCAGTCGTCAAACTCAGACAGAATGACTCCAGTGTTCTTAGGCACTATTCAGTCAATACACAGTGGAAGTGTACATTTCCTGGGGGACAGATGGATAGAAAGAGAGAGAACAAGTGTAACACTCCAGAATGTCTTCTGAAACTTCCTTTTTAAACTGAAATTTATATTACTAAGATTTGTTTTTCTCCTGAGCGCTCTTGTTCATCATTTTTTACTGTATAATATTTATTGACTGCACCTACTGTAATTTATTTGTTGTCCAGATAGTGGGAATTAGAATTTTTTTTTCTTTTTAAGCTGTACATCATGCTAGTATGTATATTTTTGTATATGTCTCCTGGCACTAATGTGTTAAAATTCTTCTTGTTTATACATACTCTGAGCCTCAGGGTATGTCAATGTTCTGCTCTACAACACTGCCAAAGCCACTGTACCAATCAGCATCTTCATCATTAATATGTAAGAGAAACTGATAATCCATTCCCTCTCAAACTCTTGGATTTTGTCAGATTTTTAAAAAAAATTTTTGCTTATCAAACGTGTCAAATGTCATTGTGGTCTTGATTTGCATTTCCCTCTTGACTAGTACAATTTTTATCTTCCCTTATGTGTATTAGCTACATGTGTTTCACATTCCTTGAAATGTCTACTCAGGTCTTTTACCAAGGTTTCTATTGAATTATTTTTCTTAATGATTTCTAGAAGTCTATATACTAGTGATATTATCTAATCTGTTACTTGATATTATTTTCTGCAAACGTCTCTTCCCCACGTGTTACCTATGTATTTTTCACTTCCCTTAAAGGCTGTTTGATAAACAGAGGTTGCTAATCTTAATGTTGCCAAAGTTATCATTCTATTACTTTTTTGTTAGCACTTTTGGTACCCTGTATAAGAAACGTTTTCTTTAGTGATAACAGTGGTATTCATCTATGTGTTTTTCTAAAAATTTCAAAGTTTTACTTTATAATTTTAGTTAAATTCAAATGTGTACATTATTTCCCCCCATCTGTATAACTATTTTCCCCCTCAATTTGTTAAATGGTATCTTCTCCCAGTGATCTCCTATGCCACATCTGGAACATATTAAGTTTTCCTATATGCATGGGTCTGTTTCTGGGTTTTATATTTAATAATTTCTTATTCTTTGTCTTCAGAAGTATCTTGTTATATCACCTAAATTTCAAAATCAACCATTCAAGTCACACACACACACACACACACACACACACACACACACACACAGTTGGAATTTTAATCATAATGAGTCAAATCTTTTTATCAATTTGGAAAGAATTTATTTCCTACTCATAGACACTTTTTTGTCTTCTTTAATGTCCTTTACTATTTTTTGCTTATAGTTCTCACATATTTATTTTATTTGTTCCTAGGTAATTTATAGTTTTTGTAGCTATTGTAAATGTTGTCTATTTAAAAATGCTGTTTTTATACTGTATGCTACTTGTACATAGAAATGCATATATATGTATACATGTATACATATATATATCTTATATTCAATATATCTTATATTCAATCACCTTGCTAAATTCTCCTTTTATTTCTATATATTTGATTATAGGTTGTTTTGGATTTTCTATGTAAACAGCCACATGATATGCAAATAATGAATGTCTTCCTCTTTTGTTTTTAAGTTTTTTCTTGTCTTATGGAGCTATGACCTCTAATACAATGTTGAATATAATAGGTAGCAGTAGACATCTTTGTTTATTCCTGACTTTAAAGGAAATGTTTCCAACCTATTTGGCATTACTCATTTGCCTCAGTCTTTCCAAATTGCTGCTTAAATAATCTCCACTTAAAAATTTCCCTTTCGGGCTTCCCTGGTGGCGCAGTGGATGAGAGTCCGCCTGCCGATGCAGGGGACGCCGGTTCGTGCCCCGGTCCGGGAAGATCCCACATGCCGCGGAGTGGCTGGGCCCGTGAGCCATGGCCGCTGAGCCTCTGCTCCGCAGCGAGAGAGGCCACAGCAGTGAGAGGCCCGCGTACCGCAAAAAAAAAAAAAAAAAAAAAAAAAAAAAAAAAAATTTCCCTTTCCCCTCAGCACTTGTCTAGATCTCCACTTACATTTCAAAGACTGATGATCTTCAAGTTACAAAGATATAGCATACGAACTATAGCCTGTCCCTGGGACAGACTTTGTGGAGGAGGTACAAAAGTAAACAAGTAAATGCCCTCAGATATTTTGGATTCTTTATACATGGCACACAGAGGCCGGATCCTTATTACATTTTGCTGTTCCAGTGCAAGTACTTTCTACCTAGTTTTTCCGTTGCCAGTATTTTTCCACTCCTCACACCCCCAATAGAGTTTTTTTTGTTGTGTTATATTTTTTTACAAAATAGACCTAATAAATCATTTGTTTGCTGAAAAGAGCAAAATA
This sequence comes from Physeter macrocephalus, assembly GCF_002837175.3. Classification (NCBI taxonomy): domain Eukaryota; kingdom Metazoa; phylum Chordata; class Mammalia; order Artiodactyla; family Physeteridae; genus Physeter; species Physeter macrocephalus. The sequence goes on along the minus strand of NC_041223.1, from coordinate 57,996,169 downwards.
GTCTTTGATTGTGTTCTCTGTTACCTACAATATAAATAGTAGCTTTTTGACATGCCATTTAGAGACATTTTGAACTCATATAAACTGATTCTAAACTGTCTTTTAGCTTCATTTTCCTTGCTGCACCCAAAAATTCTATATTCCAAACATACCCAATAACTGATTAATAATTTTGCCATAAATTTTCTCATTTTCTACGCTTGCTGTACCTGAAAGTTTCTTATCTCATTCTCTCCCTACAAAAGTTTCTACTTATTTTTCATGGTCTAACTTACGAGTAGAAATGTATCTAAGATCTCTTTTTGAAGTCTTCTAGGACTTAGCATAGAGTCTTTCACATAGTAGGTGTTCAATTATTTGTGATATATAAATTTTTCTTTCAGAAACAATTTTAATTTATATTTTATAGCCTGAAAAAATTTAAGCAAATTAGTTTTAAGGTTAGCTAAATTTCAGTAAAGGAAGTCTAAAAATAGAATTAAAAAAATTCTTGTGATCATAGTGGCAACAGACACAGAACTGATATACATAATTCATTTATGATAGTTTCAAGTGCATAATGATATGTTTTAGGGATTAGCTTCTACATTGCCATGCTTGTGGTGTCGTTAATTAATTATTCAATCCTTTCTGAAATAAATCCTATTTGTCACATGTGTCAGTAATATTTCTGTTAAGGCTAGTTGAGAGTCTGTAGATCATAATTTATGATTGAATTCCTTCTAAAGAAAATAACTTGAAGCATGTTAATTCCACAAACGTTTCCTCAAAAACTCTTGTAAGCCAGATATTATACCATTAACTAAAGATTCAACAGTTAACAAGGAGACTGGATTTTTCTGAAAGAGCTTATGTTATAATGGGTAGGCAAACATTGCACAAATAATTACACAGATCAATACATTGTTACACATTAAACCAATTACCCAGTATAGCGAGTACAGAACATAGAGATTGTCTCTGAGTAAATTAAATTTTAGGTTAAACTGTGAAAATTGGAATTGAATACGGAAAGAGAGAGAAGCTGAAAGTTCTAGGGAAGGATCACTCAAGAAAGTGCATGTGTCACAACACTGTAAATCAACTATACTTCAATATAAAATTTAAAAAATTAAAATCAATCAATTAAAAAACAAAAAAAAATAAAATTAATTAGTTTAAAAAAAAGGAATAGCATGTGTGAAAACGCTGAGGCAGGGAAAATAAAAGACTAGTGTAACCAAAGCACAGTGAGCAAGGAAAAGAATGACATGAGAGTAAGACTGGCATTTAACCATAGACTGCCTTATTAGAGGCTTTGATGCTCATAGAAAGAATTTTATATGTTTAGTGCACTCAGAAATACTAAAAGCTTTTGACTAGAGAAGTTGTGTGTTCAAATTTGAGTTTTTCAAATTTTGACAATTGTGTTTCCAGGAAGAGCACCCAAATAACCCTTAGGGGTGTGCATGAGCCTGTCACCTTAAAACAAAATGTTGAAAATGCATGGATCCACATACACAAAGACTTACTTTGCTGATTTTCCCAGTAAGAAGGGAAGAAAAAAATTCTTATGCCTATTAGTAGAACAAATCCTTCTTGATTATTCAATAGGCAGCTGGGAGGCAATGTCCTGTTCTCTTTCACATAATTTGTTTTTGTGTCTGTGGAAAAATTTCAAGGCTTATTAGACTTCCAATAAATATTTGTTGAAAAAAAAGTGAACAGTGCCTCTCAAGAAAATAACAAGGCACTAATAAATAGTCAAAAATCTATTGGCAAAGAATGGAGGGTGACAGAGAAGACTGTTCTGGTGATCTGATTATAATGAAATGTTAGGAGAGTCAAGTTGAAAATTAAAGAAATAATAATTAATAGTATCAAGAAAATATAATATGAAAATGTCATTAATATTTTAAGCTAGTAACAGGATCAGAAAGAAAGATGGGAGAAAGCATGGGTTACCAGTGAGTCTTTTATTTAGCTTTTAATATTGAACTATGGACTGAAAGGGAAATCAAGAAATCATCTAGAGACTCTGCCTTTCTTCTTGTCTTTCTCAACATATTCTTCATGGATATTTACTAAACCCCATTGCTTATATTACTAACTAGATTTCAGTGACTCTGACATTTATAGCAAGCCTAGAATAATTCTCTGATTGCCAGACACCTCTGTGTAACCAACTGGGCATCTACAGATTTCCCCCAAATCTCCTCTCTCTGTATTTCACATCCTGATTAGAGTCACTGCTAAGCATTCTACAAGATGCTGAAAAACCTAAATCAAATATATTACAATAAACAGGTCAAAATCCTTTGTGAAAAGGATTTTATGACCTGTGGAGAATGCACCTAATCCAGATGGAAGACTGGGAAAGATGGATGGGGAAAGCCTCCTCAGGAGTTTGTGCATAAGCTGCCTGGTGGAACCTATGTGGCAAAGTATGTGGTGTGGTGTGAGGAGCATTGCCAGTAGAGGGATAAGTTTAAAGATGGAAAAGAGGAACAAGAGTTCACCTCTCTCAGAAAACTGTCAAAGCTTAAATAGGGTCCAAAGGTTACCATTCAGGTTGTGAATACATCAGGGGGAGGAAGGAAAGACACTAAAGGAATGCCATCCTCTATGGCAGGATGAGAATTCATTTGAGGAGGAACCTAGATTTGGAGTCTTTAAAAAAAAAAAAACAATGAAAAGAAATTGATGGTTGTAATCCCTGTAAGGATGACAAAATTTGAACAACTTTGAGAGAAAGTAAGAAATTAGTGTCAAAAGATATAATTGCTTGTGGAGAAAAGGTAAGGGAGGAATCAAAGATGACTCCCAGGTTTCTGGCTTGACAACAGCATGGAGAATTGTGTCTTACAGTAGGATAAGAGAACACAGGATGGAACGGATTTGTGAGAGTTATTTTTCACACCTCATTCTCCATTAGCCCTATACTCAATTATATTGACTTCCACTATAAATTGTATTAACTTCTCTTCCTGAGTATCTTTTCATTCAAGAAGTGATTATTTAGTGATTTAAATATACGTGAACTAACATATTAAGAGTTAGCCCCAATCTCTAAGGAACTTGTAGACAACTGTCCTCTTGACTATTTTTGAATTTACCTTCTTTCCATTACCTCTACTATTGCCTTATTTCAGACTTGGTACATTAACTTATTTTCTTGTCCCCAGTTTCATCTTGCCTTAAATAACTCTCAAAATTTCTGACAGAATTACCTTTTTGAAATCAGCTAGAACTATTTCCATTATAGCACTAATGGCGTATCTCCACTTTTCGGCAATGAGATTCTTATAGCAACTGTCTGTATCTCTGTGTTCTTTGTATTTTGACCTTCTTCAATAGTGTCCAACAAATGTTTCTTATACTCAACAGTTTTTGAATGAGTGAATGAATGAATGAATCCATGAAGGACTAACAGAAATACACTCATATCTGTTGAAATTTTAGAGACACCAGTGAGAAAAGACAACTGTGTGTTTCCACAAGACCTTGATGTTTTCATCGCAGTCCAAAATTTAGTCACAAGTTTTGAAAGTCCGGACTTTTATTTCATCTGAATTAGAGTTGTTGATCTCCATAGAATTGTCTTTTTAGAAGCTGTACCTTTAAACCTGGGTGACATATCCTTGCAAATACAAGTTGCTATACTATCCTACAAATGTTTGAGACCATCATTTGGAGCAGTATCGTCCAATAGAGCTCTCTGTAATGATCGAAATGCCCTAGATCTGCACTATGCAGTACAGTAGCCACTAGCCACATTTGGTTATTGAGCACTGAAATCTGCAATTGATAAAATTGAATTTTATTTAATTTTAATTATGTTAAACGTATGTGTAAACAGTAACAGGTGGCTAGTGGTGACTGCTGCACAGTGCAACTTTAGAATAAGAAAGGAAATTTTTATTTTAGCTTTTTAAAACATTTTTATTAGAGTAAAGTTGATTTAAAATGTTGTGTTACTAGAGGGGTGGGAGAGGGAGGGTGGGAGGGAGACGCAAGAGGGAGGAGTTATGGGGATGTATGTATATGTATAGCTGATTCACTTTGTTATACAGCAGAAACTAACACACCATTGTAAAGCAATTATACTCCAATAAAGATGTTAAAAAAACAAAAAATAAAATGTTGTGTTAGTTTCTGCTCTATAGCAAAGTGAATCAGTTATACATATACATATATCCACTTTTTTTTTAGATTCTTTTCCCATATAGGCCATTACAGAGTATTGATAATAGTTCCTTGTGCTATACAGTAGGTCCTCATTAGTTAAAATTTTTCTCCCAAGTTATTTATTGAATCTTATTTGACTTTAGTATAAAATTATACATTTTTTCACTTTAGGTTTTGCTTAGGCATCTGATTTGCCTGGCTTTGATTGTCTTCTTTTATCAGATCTAATAAAACTAAATTGGATCTCTTTCACTGCCTCTGCCAATGTCAGCTGCAGAGAACTTCTGGTATTAGAACTATCATTGTCTAGGCTGAGGCTCTGTATCTGGCTCTCCACTCTAGCATACCACCTCCAGCAGCCATGCTTTTTCTAGATGTGGATGTTTATTGTGCTGATTGGCATTACCCCAAAATGACAATATACTTATGTTTTAACCTGAGTGAAAAATTATAAGTGTAACTGAAATGTATCTTGGTTTGTCAGGTACTGTCTACCCTTTGAGAAAACCTACACGGGAAGCCGATTATTTTTTTCAGAAGTGATACAGGACTCGCTGGTGATACAAAACTCAGATTATAGGTATTGAGCTTTGTGACTTTGAGCAGCTTAGAGCATCAAGTTATTTTTTGCTGAAACTTCATCAGGGATCCTCACCCTGTGTGCCTGCCTGAGAAGGGAAAGGTTTCTCCTACTAGTGGACGGCACATCATCTCCTGGGAGAGGGCTGGAGGCACACAGATTATAACTTTGGGAATTTCCATTTCCTATGCTTCATGTTGACTAGATTCCTTTCTCTTACACTTCTTTTCTCCTTTGAGGTAAAACAATTTTCACATCTTTTTATTAGTTCCAGTCTAGTTTCCATGCCAGAAGGTGTCTTTATTTATAAGTTCCAAGTTCTTAAGCTTTTCTATGGCTCTTGTCATGCTTACCTACACAGCATTTCTCGATTGCTTCAACTTAATTGAGTGATTAAATCAGGGAGCGGCCATTAGATTTAGTTCACCTGATCTGCCAAGTAAACTTAAATGATTTAACAAATAATTTAAAAGAAGTATAAGCAGAAAATTAAGCCTCATCTGTCGGGAATGTCTCTTAACCCTCTTCATATTTACCATTCCCATTTGTAGATGCCAGATCAAATGCAATAATGTGACCAATACTTTTTGAGTTCTATCAAAATGGTCCAAATTCTCTATGAGCCATAAATATACAGTTGAGAATAATTAACTTTGATCTGGTAAGTAATTGGTGAAGAATATTATTATTATGCATCTCAAAAATAAGTGATCCCGTAGTAGATTATTAGAAAAAAAATGAGTTTTTTACTTAATAAATACAGTTATAAGGTTCTATCCCTAGAAATCCATTGCAATGAATTTCTAAAATTCAATATTTCTGAGTAAACAAATTATGAAAATAAAATGAATAAAATATATGAATGTCAATGTATTGAAACTGGGTTTGAGCAGAGATTTATTTGTAAATATGAATGAATTTGTAAATATGAATGACCACATATAAACCCCAGAGCTTATATGATAACTCCATAAATCATTTTGAATTCTACATTTCTAAAGAACTCAATGATTGAAATTTATATTTCATTTAAATATTTCATTTGATAAGTATGAGAAAAATTCTCTAATATTTTGTTAAAGAACAAATAAATATTGCCTTTATCTTGAGCTTCAGTATATTAGCAGTTGAATATGGCTGTGGTTGAGAATAATTTTAATAGTTGGCCTCAACAAGAAATATTATTTAAATCAATCGGCGTGCCTTATATTTTTTAAGTACTCCAAATTAGTCCAATACGGGGGTCTAAGAACTTCGCTTTGACACTCAATGAATTTTAGTCAGTACATAAAATCATTTCTTTGTTATCCTTTGAAAGGCAACATAGTGGGCATCAGATTCGAATAATTATGAGTTTGGATTCAACTTCGTTGTATAAATTTGTGCAAGTTATTTAACCTCAGTTTTCTCATCTGCAATTTATAAAGTTAGGTAAATTAAAAGTATTTGTTTTACTTACCTAGCACAATGCTCTCAGATCTTTTGAGGGGGGTAATGGGAGAGTTTTACCTTTATTTTTCAGCTTTCTCCTTTATGAGAAAAATTCAAAGCATATTATCTCAAAAGAATACTATAAAAAAATCAGACCGATAAAAAAGTGTTAACCTTATTTTCAAAATAACATTTTAAAACATGGTGCCTATCTAAATCCATGATATAACTGGAGTTGGAGGAAGAAAATTACAATTAGATCAGAAAAATTTGTACATAAACTCTCTTCTATAGAGCTGAGAAAAAAGTATTCACGGGGGAACATTATACATGGCAATACTCTCAGGTGTTAACCAATAAAAATATTGAGAGCCATTACTCTAAAATGAATTATCCATAAACACTTATTAAAATTCAATTCTTGGTGTTTCTCAGTAGTGCTTCAGTAGTTTGGCTGCTTCATAAGAAATGCATGCAATAAAAAGTTTTACATTAATATCACAATATGATAAAATTTTAATTATTACTTTCTCATAAACTTTTTCAAGTATTTAACAATAAAAGTTTTAAAGTTTGGATATTTGCTATAGAGCTGTATTCAGGAAAGAGTTTACAGTCTATTTTTACTTATGTGATTTAGTGTAATTTCAGACTGTTTTAAATGCATAATATTGGTGATTGTTGTGTTGCATTTTAATTTCCTTCCACAGAAATGAGTAAATGACCCAAAATTAGTTTAATGAAATATAAATATGGGTATCAGCATAGTCATAAAACATTACAATGTAGAACGACATCATAATTGTAAATAAAATGAAAGGAAAAATATAGAATGAAAATCTGTATGTGCAGGTAAAAGTGAATCTCCAAGTAGAAGACTGTGCTCAGGCAATTAGAAAAAAATAAATAAAAAGAATAATTACACTGATGAATATTTGAGAATTAGATTTCATGGGAATGAGAATTTTTAATTTCCTATAACTAGTGTATCGCCCATTACAAAATATTTTGTAAAGTATAATGAAGCCATCAAATATTTTATGTTAATTTTCAGGTATGACACAGCAAGATAGCAAGTAAGCCAAACTATATAGTTTGTCATGACAAAATCCCAAATAATCCTTTTTTTTGAATATGGATTATGATTAATTTTTCCTTTTAAAGGTAGAAAGGACACTATAATTAAAGAGCATTACTTAGTCTTGTATTGCTTACAGAAAAAACATTTTAAAATGTTTTTAATATTCACATTGTACTATTACTAAGACATTAATGAGACCAATTGCCTAATCAATGACAAATTTATCAGAAAATAAAACAGAATGACCTATTGATAAAATTCTAATATTAAATATTACAGTTGCCATGTATCAGCAATGTCAAATGTGTAAAAGCAACTATCTTGTTCACATGCCACAAAATATTTTGCCTTATAATTTCTTTAAATCACTTATATATTTATTAAGAATTAACTATTAGCATATTTGCAATTCATACGTAATGAAAAATGCTTTATGACTTTTTGCTTTAATACTGAAAATTCATACAACAGAATAGATTTTTTTTTACTAGATAGAGATGATTTTGTAAGCCATAGTGAATGTACGCAAAGGTGCCAAGGGATCAGTTATGATGGGACATTAGTAAGAATGTATTACTGTATAGAAAAAGTTGTTTTTCAATTTTGACACCAAGAAATTAGGTGATGGTCAAAAACACCCTCCCTATTCTGATTCTAGAAGATAAACTTCAGATTTCATTCGAGTGGAGATCTATTTCTAAGTAATATTTTAGGCTCTTGCAATACAATTGTGACTTGGAACTGCACATGGCTACTAGAGGTCAGGGATTTTTCAAGGGATGTGTCTGGTAATACCAATGTGGCCAACTCTTTCATTTAAGAACAAAGTTTATCATAATATATAAAATCAAATCCCAAGGATTTTTTAAAATAAGTGACCCAACATAAATATAAAGGCCAATGGAAAGTAAAAGATAAAAATGAAGTACATAGTGTACATATACTGTATATAATATATATGTACTGTATATACATATTTATAATATAAAAAATTGATAAGGCTATGTTATCAGAGAATAGAATTCAAAACAGGAGTACTACTAAAGAAAAAGATGAATATTTCACAATGATAAAAGGATGAATATACTAAGAAGATATAATAATATTTAGTGTGTATATACTAAATAGCAGAGCAAAAAATTCTTAGAACTAAGGGGAAAAATGGATAAATTCAGTCCATAATCACAGTTGAAAATAAACTAACTTAAAAAAAAATCATTGTTAAAATCTTTATTTTAATGCCCCCTTCTGGTAACTGATAGAACAAATAGAAAAGTCAGTAAAGACAGAAAATTTGAACACTATTGATACATTTGACCTATTATTGAACACTACATGCAAGAGTTTGCAAAATTCACATTCTTTTAAATGTGCATATGGAACACTCACTAAAATAGATCATATGCTGGGTCTTAAAAAAAAAACTTTTGATAAACTGAAAAGGTTTGTAATCTCTAATCACAAGTATATTAAATTAGAAATCAAGAGGATCAATTAAAAATAAATGACAAAATATCTAGAAAATATGAAAATAATTAGAAATTAAGCAACACATGTAAATAATCCATAAATTAAAGAAGGAAGCACAAAAGAAATAGGATGCATTTTATAGTGAAAGGAAATGAAAACAAAATGTCAAAGTTTGTGGGACAAAGCTACAAATGTCTTTAAATGGAAGGTTACAAATTTAATTGCCTATATTAGAAAAGAAAAACATTAAAACTTATGATCTGCTTACATTAAGAGGCAAGAGAAAAAGAGCAAATAACATCCAAAACAAATTTAAAAACTAGAGATAACATTGGAATCAATGACATGAAAAAAGAACAATCTTTAGGAAAATATTTAAAAGCCAAGAGTTGGTTCTTTGAAAAAACTAAAAAGAAAAAAAAAATTAATTAGTTAAAATCAAGCAAGAAAGCAGAAAGAAAATATGGATTACTGATATCATGATTGAAATATATCACTACAATTTTTATAGAAAAATAATACAGGAATGTTATGAACTCTTATGTCAAAATTGGAGAACATTCAAGATGTAATATAAAAACGACAGCAATCTAGAGAATGTGGTATTGGTATAAGGATAAACAAATGGATCAATTAGACAGAATCGAGAGCACTGAAGTAGATCTAAAATTGATTTTTGACCAATTTGCTGAATTAATTTGATGGGTGGAAATAATTTCTTTAAAAAAAATTATGTTGAAAAGACATATTATAAATTGGTCAACCCCTAACTCACTCTATACACAGCAATTAATTTTAGATTTATCACAAACCTAAGCATTAAATCTAAAACTATAAAGTTTCTAAGATATTATACAAGATTATATTTGAGAGAACAAGCATAATACTAATTAAATGTAAAAGAAAATATGAATTAATTCTGCTTTATCAAAATTAACATTTTCTGCTTATTAAAAGACACTACTGAAAAATGAGGAGGCCAACCTCAGATAATGAGTAAAATATGCAAAATAATTATATCTCATTCAAGTTCCTATATGCAGAATATATAAAAGTAGCTAAGGAAAAAATAAGTAAATGTATTAAATACATACTTCATAAATAAAAATATAAAAATGAAAAATAAACAAATGAAAACTGTCCAATTTCCCCCAGAAATTAAAATTTTATTACATCACACTCACAAGAATGGCTACAGTTAAAAAAAATAAAATCCTGACAAAACCAATTTATAGTGGAGTGTTGGAGCAACTGACATTCAAACTTTGTTGGTAGAACTGTAAGAGAGAATTACTAATTTAGTAAAGTATTTGGAAATTTCTTAAACACTTAAACATACATTACCCTATGATCCAGTAATTTTACACATTAGTATAAGAGAATTGAAAGTATGAAACATATGTTCAAATAAGCACTTGGGTAAGAATGTTTGTAGCAGCTTTATTCAGAACAGTCCAAAACTAGAAAGAACTCAAATATCTATCAATAAGAGGATGGATAAATAAGGTGTTGTATATTTAAATAATGCAATGTTTCAAAGCAATGAAAAAAAAACGTAATGACGTGCAAAAACGTGGTTGAAAATCAAAAGCATAAAAAAAGAAACAAGACACAAAACAGTATATACTGTATGCTTATTTATTAAAAATTCAATAGCAATCAAAAGTAATTTATAGTAGATGAAGATGGAGAGCAATGGATAATCTCATTTATTGCTGGTGGGTTACAAAATGGTAGAGTTACTGTGGAAGAGAGTTCAATAGTTTCTTGCAAAGATAAACATAGTTTTACCATATGATCCAGCAATCACACTCCTAGGTATTTACCCTACTGATTTCAAAACTTATGTCCACACAAAAATCTGAACGAAAGTATTTATAACAGCTTTGTTTATAATCACCCAAAACTAAAAGCAGCCAAGGTGTCGTTCAATAGGTGAATGTATAGACGATCTATGATACATTCATACAATGGAATACTATTCAATAATAAAAAGGAATGAGATATCCAGTCACATGAAAACATGAAAGTATCTTAAATGCATATTGCTACGTGAAAGAAACCAGTCTTAAAAGCTACACTTTGTATAGTATCGTATAATACGTATATTTGTATGGAATTTTGGAAAAGACAAAAATTTAGAGATAATAAACAGATCAGTGGTTGCTGGGGACTTGGCGATGGGAAGAATTGAATACACACAGAGGATTCTTTAGGGTGGTGAAAGTAATCTGTATGATATAAGGTATATGCATCATGACCATGTATTTGTCAAAACTCATAGAATTTACTGTACAAAGAGTGGATCCTAATGTATACAGATTTTAAAACAAATTATTTAGTAGGTCAGGGATCCTAAGATGGGATACAGACTGTGACAAAAGAATCTAATTCTGCTATATATGTAGGAAATAATTTCACTGGGGCTTGGTAAAAAGGTGCTCATTAATGTAACTTTGGAAATGAATGGATTCTATAAGATTAAGGAAAGAGGAATTATACAAAAACATAGTATTCTGGTTGGTGAAGTTGTGAATTTTACCTTTCATTGGCAGTACCACTGGGGTACTAGTTAACAATTCTGAAACCACTGTAGATGTAAGTAAGTAAATAAGTAAGTAAGTGGGTGTTGGATGGTGTGAATCAGATTGATCATTGTTGGAGTGGAGGTTACAGAGAAGCAAAGAGCTAGAATGATCTATGTGGTGATGGATTAGAATTGGAGACATCAGTATCATCAGCTTAATATGTGTAAAGAAGGATCAATCAAGACACATTTATGGATATGTATGGATATGTATATTATTTACACAGGTTAGTATACACACAGGTTAGTTGGCCAAGATCTGACAACTGAGAGATTTAGAAAATATGGCACTCCAATAATAATGAGCGATTATTATTAGAGATTAGATCTAGAGATCATTATTATTCGAGATTAGAGATTAGATCTTGGTTTTAATGTCATTATCCAATAAAATGAACCAGGGAATATTGGAGAAATGGCTGATTCTAGGACTGGATCAGAGAATATACAAGATAAAACTGGAGCATGTTGTAGTGCCAGAAAGTAAAGGCTTGTGGAAACGACGACAAATATAAAACAGAACAACAGTAACAAAAGAAAAAAAAAAAAAAAAGGCAATGATGGAAGTATGTCAAAAGGACACAAAAGCAAGCTAAAAGAGCTCCCAACGGCAAAGCTGGAACAAATTGAACAACAAAGTAAATAAAATACTCTTGGATTATAATGCAAAGTATAAAATAAATATCCAAGAGTCAACACTGAATAAATGTATGATTAAATAAGTAAATAAATAATTATGGAAAATAGACAAAATCCCACACAGAATAATTCTAAATAATTTATGTAAACACTTCCTTCTCATGGAGTGATTAACTGGAAGGAGTCATGAAGAAATTTTATGCCATAATATAAATGTTCTATATTTCGATTTAGGTTGATTTACATGGGTATATATATTTGTCTAAGTTCATTAAATTCTATATCTAGATCTACATCTTACACTTCTGTTTCCAGAAAAATTGAAGTAATAGGGACCAGATTATTCCTCCCACCTTAAAGAAATAGACAAAATATATGAAATAATGACACTCAAGATCTTCAAAAGCAGGAAACCTGAGTGGTGTGAAATAGATAAAGTGAATTGTATTATTCCCCTAGCTTATTGCCTAGAGAAGGTTTAAAGGTTGTGGTCCAGGGAGTGGCAACTGAGTAGAACCCAGCAGTCTCCCAGAATTGAGGAGATGGAGCTGAGTGCTTGGAGATGCCAAGGCAGGTAGAATTCACAGGACAGAGTCGTAGAAATTAGATAAGCATGCACAGAAAGAAATCTAGAGATGTATAAAGCGTACTCTTTGATTATTCAGCTGAGTACTAGTCAACAAATGTGTATGAGGAAACTAACCAAAGGGTAGAGCAAGAATCACCCAAGAGAATTAGAAGAAATAATAGATAAAGTTCACACAGGGCAGCTGTTTCCAACAGTTGAGACAGAAAAATCATAATTCAGATGCTTGGTTATAGCTGTATTCAGTCACTATAACCTGTGAGACATATCTGACCTGGGGCCTATTTTGATATAAACTTTCATCTAAATTGATTTTAGATTTTAAACAAACAAACAACATACACACATACACAAATAAAGAAAAATATGAGACAGATACCATGTGTGGCCCACAAAACATGTACAACTTTAGATAAATATTTCTGTGTGTAATTTGTTTACAGAAAAGGTGTTGTTCAGTAGTGGGGGAAAATTAATCCTAGACTGTTGTTCAACTTGCTAATTTTTTTTACAAAAAACTTACAGCTAATACCATACTTAATTGTGAAAGAGGGAATGTTTTCTCCCTAAGATCAGGAACAGAACCAGGATGTCTGTTCCCCCCACTTTTATACTACATTGTTCTGGAGATAATGGATATGTTCATATTTGTTTTGTGTTGATGTTTCGCAAGTGTTCACATATGTCAAAACTTGTCAAATCACGCCCTTTAATCCTGTGCAGTTTATTGCATGTCAATTACACCTCAAGAAAGCTGTCAGAATCTATGTATTGCACAGCATCTGAGTTATATCACAATAAAAATATTATTCAAAAAAAATAATATGAGTGATACGTATCTCAGGGAATTTTGAGATTTTTACTCAGTGCCTTATTCAAAGAAGTGAAGAGATAACATATGTCCCGGAAAGGAGGAGAATGTCACCCAGGATTCCAGGTCCAAAAATTCCCCTATTTGCTGTAGACTGAATGTTTGTGTCCCTCCCCAAATTCATATTTTAAAACCTAATCCTCCATGTTAATGGTATTTGAAGGTAAGGCCTTTGGGAGCTGATTAGATCAGGTCGGTGGAGTCCTTATGAGAAGGGATGGTGCCCTTATAACAGAATTCCTTTGGCCCTTCCACTACGTGAAGTTGTAGCTTGTAGCTAGAAGACGCCCATTTCTGAACCAAGAAACGAGTCTTCACCAAACACTGAATCTGCCAGCATCTTGAACACAGACTTCCCAGCATTCAGAACTGTGAAAAATAAATTTCTGTTGTTGGTAAACCGTCTAGTCTAGGGAGTTCTGTTATAACAGCCTGAAGGGACTAAGATACCACTGAACCAGAGTGGTCTTTTTTTCTAAATAACAATTTATACATTCCAGCTGCCCCCTTTAAAATTTTTCACGGACTCCACATGAAAAACTGGTTAAAAATTACCTATAGGTCCATGCATTGCCTTTAACTCTGTGTCTTTATCTCTCACTAGCATCGAAATTCCATTTTCTGAACCATCCCATTCTTTTTCTCCATCCATGGCAAGCCGAGCTCCCTGCCATCTGAACCTATCTCAGAATATGCTATACAATATCTTGCTCCAGTTTCTTTAAAATGCTTTTTCTCCACCTGGAAAATTCTTCCTCATTGTTCATGTTTCATCTTTTATACTTCCTCCAAAGGTCCTTCCTGGACCCTTTAGACTAAATTAGGTTTCTTTGCTATGTTTGCTATATAGAATGAATAATCAGATTTATACTCAAGGAAGATAGTTTTGTACCAAGTGCATTAGATAGATTTGAAGGAGGAAATATCATAGAATACTGGAAAGAAACAAATAATAATGGACAAAAGGAAGAGTTATTTATTTCTGCCCTCACTCACTTGATTATGGGCTAGAAATTACACATAAGTTTTAATAACATTGAGTATTTCTCCTAAAGGATTGTCCTACCAGTTCAGATAACTCATATGATGATTAAGCTGAGTTTGAGCATGACTCTGAATCCCACAGTCTGATAAATTCCAAAGTTATCCCTTTAACTGCCATTAATAACTGAGTTTAAAGCTTAGAATCGCTCTAGAGCTATATTTTGACACCCTTGAAAATGCGCTCATGCGGCATTTTTTTTACTGCTCACCACATCCATATTCATCTCAAAGACCTGGAGGGTAAGAAATCAGGGGTTCAGAGCAAGGGGAGTCATGACAAAGACTGAAATAATTAGATTTCAACTTTATTTTAGAGTAAATAAAAGTGAAGTTGAAAGAACACAGATTAGAAAAAGATTTATGTATTCACTCATTTAATTTAGAAGGATGTAATGCAGAAATGAATGTTAGAGAAGGGAAAAAACATGTTGAGACGTAAAATTTAAAAATTATTTTTGTATTTTTTACTCATTAAAATAGATATAGCTGTTATGGAGTATTAAAGAATGCAACACTTAAAAAGAGACAGCAGTTTTCTCAAGCATTTGTCTTCATGAAGATTACCTAGGAAATTTATTAAGCTGTAAATTTCTGACGTTTTACTTCAGATTTTTGGATCAATTGACATTATGTGTCAATTTTTAAATCTGCATTTAAAAAAAGGGACCACCTCAGATGATGTGTATAGAGGTGATCCTAAGCCACATTTTTATAAACATCAAAGTTGAGAAAATCAATCATTTTGATTGATTGATTGATCAAATGTAATCCTATTAACATTTTAACATACTTTAGTACATATTTTTCCAGGTGTTTTTGCCTGCATATATTTGGATATTTTGTTTTAAATCTGGGTATATAGTAGAACATTCAAACATGTGTTGTGAGAAAGATTGAGTTGATTTTTCTATAGACCTGGTAGTTAAGAGCAGATAGTGGCACCTGGGTCTAATCTTGGTCTGACTTTAGTCGAATTATTTAACATCCCATGTCTAATTTTACTCACCTATATAATGATAAATAAAACATGACATTTTTTCATAATAGTTAATTCATACAATATATATAAAGTACTCAACAGTGAATAGTTAATGCACAGTATACTAGTTATGCTTATTGTATTAGTAAAGAGTTCCTGATTTTTTCATATGAGAAAAAAATGCATACTTTAGGTGACAGATTTCAAGATACTTGATTAAAAAAAAACACCAATAAACACTAGTATGTTA
Source organism: Physeter macrocephalus (assembly GCF_002837175.3). Lineage (NCBI taxonomy): Eukaryota > Metazoa > Chordata > Mammalia > Artiodactyla > Physeteridae > Physeter > Physeter macrocephalus. The sequence goes on along the minus strand of NC_041223.1, from coordinate 57,980,484 downwards.
GCATTACTCTTTACAAGTAAGATGTTATTTGTAGTCGATGTCCAACTTTCAACTGTATGAACAAAATTATATTTTGTTTTTAAACTAGTGATATTCACTTTGAAATCATCATCCAGGACCAGAATGTAAAGGTCATGTAATTATTTTCAAAAAATATTGTAATATATAAACTCTCAATCTAATTGATTGAAATATCTCTCTTCACAAAGCATAAAAAATACTTAGAGTATTTTTTACATAACAAATGTAAATTGTCTAGTAAATATTAAAATTCTATTAAATGTTAGTGCACTTAATGTGATTAAAAAGAGAATTTATTGACAAAATATTATCACCCCAGACGTTATCTGTAAATACTACATTAAGGTTGCTGATGGAATCTGAGCACAAACAAATGATGTTCAGAGTAAATATAAGTAGAATCATATAGAACTGCCAGTATTTGGGAATCAATTTCAATGTAAATATATTGGCTTATCAATTACAACCATAAGTATAAGAGGTAGAGTCAATACAAGATGTATTTCCTATTAGAACGATGATGATACATTCCTAAATGCACTTAAAAGATGGTGATTTCTTTTAAGTAATTGAAAAAGAAATGAAGAGCTACACTAAGTGCATGGTTTCACAGCAGTGTGAAAATACAAACTTCATGAGGGAAAAGGAAGAAAATTGCTTTTATATCGGAGAGGCCTTGGGGAAATCAGTGGGTCGTGTGTTTGTGTGCATGTGTGTAAAATGCAGAGCAGCAGAGGGTTGTCTTGGGAGAATGTGTGTTCAGACAGACATTGTAGCCAGTTTTGTAAAGGGCTAAGGCTCACCTAACAGAAAAAATAAATCACAAAGTGTGCTCTTGAATACATTTCTATTTTCCAGGTTAATTCTCTCTTTAGTTGTGGTCTGTTTCTTAATCTGAGCTGTTACTGCGAACATAAACCTGACCTCTCTAGTGGGAAATACAAATGGCTTTCAATTTCTGAACTGTCTGTAATAGAGACAAAACCTTCTGCTTAAACAGTTAACTTTGGGAAAGTAGAAACCATTCATGATATTTCTAAATTGTTCTTCTCTGCTATGGATTGTCTTATGACCATAAAAACACAATGTGATTTTCAAATCAACATCGATTATGAAGAGTAGTTTTCTGTAAGTACAAAAATTTAATATAGAGTCAGTAAGTTATGTTGTAAGGAGAAGAAAATAAAGTAACTATGAAAGTAATGGAAGAGTATACGTTTTAATATATATGCACCAGTGGTTGTGTTATCCACCAGGTTCTTGGACAATTTAATCAATAAATATTAATAAGAGACCAGACAAGAAATTCAGACAAGACTATATTGGGACTCACGCTGCATCACAAGAGAGTGAAAACAAGTAACAGCTTCCCTTGCTCAATCCCTGAGGGGAGGCCAGCTGGTTGTTTAATATGAACCCAGGTCCTGAAAAGCCTGAGTTGCCTCTTGGTGGTTGGAGGTGGTAATGTACTAATTGCTGTCTTTCTATCTATGGCAGGGGCTCCTGCCCCTGGGGTCAAAACAAATCCTTAATATGAACCCATTGCTGTGAGATCTGAGTCCTGGTTGGGGAGACTTTATATCCCCTTTCTTCCAGAAAATTTAGGATCTAAACTGTAGTTTGATTTGAATCTTGCTTTGTCTCACTACTTATCAATAAATCATCAACAGAGTTCCCTTTTCAAGACTCAGCTCCCTTGCTAAGGCATTTCCAAAAAGAGGGGGGCTGTCCACAAAACCCTATGGAAACACTGTCCAAATATATTGTGTAGCCTCCAGGGTGTCAGGATTCCTCCATGGCACTTGAGCAAGGAGGGTGTATGGGTTTGACACCAGTGGGTGAAAAGGGATGCCTGCCTCATTTACTGCTCTTAAGTCTTGCCTAAACTGATATTTCCTGTTAGGCTTTGAATGGGGAGAATTGGGGTATTACAAGGGGATTGGCAGGGCCTAATGAGTCTGTGTTTTAGAAATTTCATAAGCAGTGGATCCCAAATTAGGATCCCCCTCGGGGCTTCAGGTATTAAAAATATTGTCTCTTCCCGGAGTATTTTTCCCCAGGCCTTAATCTTATTTCTATTGGGGGTACACATTTTGTCCTTCCTTGCACTGAGGTATCTCAAAGTACAGGATCCACCTGTTCTCTATTTTCTTGGGTGATGTCCTGGGGAATATTTTGATGACCAGCAGTCGGGTCATCTGGGGCTACTAATAGATACATTATCTGTTCGAATTCTCTACCTTCTTGGACTTTACCCTGTCCTAAGAATATACTAGGTCCTAATGCATTCAGCAAATCTCTTCTGAGGAGAGGGACAGGGTATTCTGGCATATATGACAAGGAGTGAGTAATAATAATGGACCTGAATCCTGTGGAGAAAAGGGAACCCTCGTACACTGTTGGAGGGAATGTAAATTGGTGCAGCCACTATGGAAAACAGTAATGGAAGTTCCTTGTAAAAACTACAAATAGAGTTATCATATGATCCAGCAATCTTACTCCTGGGCATATATCTGGGGAAAACTCTAATTTGCAAAGATACATGCACCTCAATGTTCACAGAAGCGCTATTTACAATAGCCAAGACACAGAAGCTACCTAAATATCCATCAACTGATGAATGGATAAAGAAGATGTGATATATATATACAATGGAATACTACTCAGTCATAAAAAGAATGAAATAATGCCATTTGCAGCAACAGAGATGGACCCAAAGATTATCATACTAGGCAAAGTAAGTCAGACAAAGACAAATACCATATGATATTACTTATATGATACAAATGAACTTGTTTACAAAACAGAAACAGACTCCCAGACATATAAAACAAATTTATGGTTACCAAAGGGGAAACGGGGTGGGAGAGGGATAAATTAGGACTTTGGGATTAGCAGATATACACTACTATATAAAAAATAAACAATAAGGTCCTACTGTATAGCACAGGGAACTATATTCAATATTCTATAATAAACCATAAGGGAAAAGAATATGAGGAAGATAATATATATATAATACACATATTATATATATATGTATATATCTGAGTCACTTTGCTGTACACCAGAAACTAAAACAACATTGTGAATCAACTATACTTCAATAAAAATAATAATATCAATAATAATAATAATAATGGAGCCAACCCTGCAGGTAAGAGAAGGTTTAAATCACCTTACCTTTGGCTGTCTGTCAACTCCCTTCACAGTAGTCATGGTTGGTGAGGGGGCCAGCCAGCCAAGTCAGGTGGTTCCAATGTCCACAAAATTCAGTTCTCCTACCTGCTATGTCGAGGGTGACCCGAGGCTCTGCCGGAGTGATGAGGATGGGTTGAGTAGGGTCTGAAGCCAGGCAGACACCGGGGTTCCATCAGTCTGTGTGTCCAAATCCCTTATCCTAGAGATTCAAGAGGAATTGGGGCCAGTTGGAGTTGTCCTTTGGTTAGTCCACAGGAGGGCGCTCTGGATATCCCCCCCTTCCAGTGCCCCTCCTTCTGCAAAAGTCACACTGGTTTTGGCCCAGGCGGCTTCTAGGCTGTGTGTTTGGTCTTCTCAGCTCTCTAGGGTCGCCTGAAGGTGGCCACTTAATCAGAGCAGTCAAAAGCTGCATTTTTTTTCTTTATTAGAACAAAGAATATCCTATCCTATTCTATCCTTATTGGCTTCATCTGTTAAGGCTTGGTTATTGTAGACCTTGAAGGCCTCCTCTACCAAGGTTGACAATGGGGTTTGGGGCCCAGCCTCAAGCTTTTGTAATTTTCTCCTGATATCAGGAGTGGACTGGGTGATAAAATGCATGGCCATGGAGACCTCCCCTCTGAAGACTCAGGGTCTGTACTTGTGTCCTTCCTGAATGCCACCGTCACCAGGCTCAGGAAGACTGTAGGGTTTTCATCTTTCTCCTGTGTAACTTCTTGGACCTTAGCATAATTTACAGGTTTCACCATACACCTTTTCACTCCTTCTGATAGACAAGTGATGTGTCATCATAGCCTGGCCTACATGATCGTCAGAGTCCCAGTGTGGGATTGCACCACCACTGGCTTGATAAATTTGGTGGTGTGGATTTGTGGCCAATAGGCAATCTGTGTGTCCCCTGGCCTTTCTCAGTATAAGCTCTGCTTCATCCAGGGTGCAACAGTGGGCCAGAATAACTATGATGTCCCGCCAGGTCAGGGAGAATGTTAACCCCAGCCTGGTGAATTCAGCCCTACACTTACCAGGGTTCTCTGAGAACCTGCCAAACCCCTCCTTACAGATTCCTAGGTCCCCCATCGTGCACTCTAGTAACCCCTCCTTTCCCTTCAGCTGCTTCCCAGAGGGGGTAAAGGCCTTGTGGGGCAAAAGCGAGGGCTAACTTGAACCTGATCGGAACCCTCACTGGAGAAAGCACTGGGGGCTTCGATTTGGGGGTTTCTTATTTGACAGGGAAAGGTGGGGATCTGGGAGCTGAAGAAAATGGCGAAGGGGAAGAAACGAGGGCCGGAGAATGGGCTTGGTGTACAGATGGCAAGTCAGAGGTTGAATAGGGGTCTGTGAGAAGGTCTGGCTCCGAATCTTTTAGGGACAACACAAGAATAGAGGTTACACACACATGACAGGAATCCCTCACAGCAAAGTCTTGATAAACTTTTATAAAAACCTGCATATACAGGATCTGTCCTCATTTTGGGGACTGCTTACAAAATAGGTCCAGTTGTAAAATGATGTTAAAGTTAAGGGATCTATTCTGTGGCCACTTCTCCTGGTCACCCGAGGCATGCTGGGGCCAGGCTGGGTTGCAAAAGAAAATCAGCTTAATCTTTTTTAAATCATCTAATTTAAAGTGTCTCCAACTGTTAAGAATGCAACCCAGAGGAGAGTCTTTGGGGATTCCCTGGGTGTTTCCCATGTTTATAAATGAATCTGGAAGCTAACAACTAGAGGTTCTGGGGGTGGATGGAGTTGAGGCCTAGGATGCTTCCATAGCATCCTGTGTGTGACTACCATCACATTTATCACACCAAACAATAATCATTTTACCTTCCTCTCCCTCTCTCCCTCTCTCATTCTCTCTCAACATGGCTGTGAGATGTCTGAGAGCATGATCCATCTTAGTATCCCCACTGTCCATCACATTTCCTGACATACGGTAGATGCTAAATAAAAGTTGAATAAAAGAATGAGTGTGTACAGCTCTACAAGAAAAGTCAAAAGATAATCCAGAAGGCTGCTTCATAAAAGCAATATTAGAGCACAGGAAGAAAGCTGTCGACTCCAAAAGATTAATATTCATGTTGTGATTGTTGTATACATTCATCTTCATAATAAAGTGAGGAGTTTTTGGTGCTTAAAATGCTATGGAAATGTCCTGATCCAAGACATCACCACACTTGGGTCATGCTTGCACAAGCAGAATCTGTGACAATTATTTTTCTAGGCTTCTATTACTCACTGACTCTTCTCTGATTGAAATAGTGTTTCTTTAGATATGCTATTATTTCTAATGACTTTTATTCTGGCTATAAGATGTACCTGCCTGTCTCTGAATTGATCCATTCTATGAATTCTGTACTTTAACTTCCTGACGGCAATCTTCGTGCCCTCGTTTTTTAGTTCTTTTATTTATCATCTAAACCAGGACACTTTTGAGAGTAAGTGGATGTGCTATTAATAATTATGACAGAACAATAGACATGAACCTCCTCTTTATGGTTTATGGACCGCTTGGTAAACTGAGAAGTCACCTTACTGATTTCCAGCTCATGGAGGACATTCACAGTGGTACCATTTGGATCCCTGCCCAACATCCTAGCCTGAGAGTGGAGTTACATACTTATTTTCTTACTGTAAAAGACACAGGGGGCTCAAGAGTTGATGGTGACACATAAAACCAAAATTTAGTTAAGCAATTTTAGAAGGCAAAAAACAATAAATAGACAAATAAAATGAAATAAGCAACCATAATATTAAGTACTTAGATTCTGTATGTCTCTGAGACAATTGGCATCATATCATAAATAAATACACAAAATATGAACTCTTTTTGAACTTATCTGGATGTCTTCCATGAAGCTATAAATTCTATTGATAATAGGGAGAGGCTGATCTATTTCTACTTGATTTTCCAGGTTCAGTGATGCTCTCTAGTTTGTTTGCCGTATGTCTTTCTGACTTGAGTCAATTTAAAATGTCTGCTGTCATAACAGATTTTTTTCTCTTTCTTCTTCATGAAGTTCAAACTAATCAGTGTCTAAATATCCTCTAATTCACTTCTGCCTGCACCATTACTCTTTTACTTTCCTACACTTTGGGAATGAAAAACAAATATACCTCCCTACAAACATGCACACAGGCACACACACACAAATACATATATACACTCTCTTTCTAAAACTCTTATTCTATATAACTAGACACATCTTTCTTCACTGTATTATATTAAAATAAAGAAAATCACCTTCTTCAAGTAATTAAACTTTGAGAGTGAAAATACTAAATCAAACTAGAGAAAAATTATGTGAAATATATTCAATTCATTGAAATCTAAGAATTAAGACAAAAAAACCAGATCAAAGGGAAAGAAAAATGATCCAAATAAATATGGTAAATTGTTGGAAAAGCAGGGATTATGTCTGTATTTTTTAGCTAGTGGACAGACATTCAGTATAACAGCGATGCTTAATTCTACATACTTGATTTTCCATTAGGGATATGAAAGAAGAAAGGAAGAAAAGAAGAAAGAAGGGAGGAGACAGTGGGGGAGAAAGAAGAGAGAAAGTGTAGATAGGGAGGAGGAGGTGGAGAGGGGAGAAGAGAGACCTAGGTCTTGTCCAGCCACCTGTGACCTATGAGAGGAAATTTGCCTCATCTCCTAAGCCTAGGGGCTGTCTGAGGTCCATCATACTTGTTGGGGGGGATCCCAAGAAGCTCCAGTACCCAAGCTACCCCTACAGGGCTAAGGAAACTCTGACTTTTCCCAGCACTTCTGGACTTACATGAAGTGCCTCATTCTGCATCTGAAGTCTCCAGCAGCTGACTGTAGGGTCCAGGTAACACCTCTTGGAAGCACGGGAGAGTAAAGGCTCCATGGCGAAAGCTTTGGGCAACAAGAAGCAGATGATGAGAAAGACAGAGTAAGCGCCTTTCCCTTCTCCTTGCCTCCAGGTGTTCAAGGTGCAGTGTTTCCATGCATCCCACATGACTGAGAGGCCAGCAATGTTTCCAAGAGGCCCAGGGCCCACGCAGTAGCTCATCACTTTGTATTTGCTTTTCCTCCCACAAATTTCCTCTCATTATTGTCTTTCTTGCCTAGGAGTCCACCTCCCAGTAAAACCCTAGCATATAAGCTTTGCCTCAGGTTCTGTTTTCTACCCGAATTAGAAAACAGAATCTCTATTCTTTCATACTGTTGGAAATGGAAGTTTCACTCATATAGATTTTTATAAATTTCAGTGAGTTTCTGGTATTCAATCATATTATTGTTTGGTCATTTTTATTCTAAATTTTTATGAAGTCCATCTCTTCCTTTAATACCGGCCATCATCCTGTCTGTCTTGGAATATAGTATTAAGTTTCTACTTACCAACTTCTAGTCTAGTTGTTGGATTCATCCTCCATGCAACTGTCAGAGCGATCTTTCTAACCCAAATCTGAATATGTTTTTCTTTTACTTTAAAAACCTTAAATAGCTCCCTTTTGATGACAAGAAAAAGTCTTAGCTTTAAGGTAAGCACACTGTGCTCTGGGATCTATTTCTAATTCTCTGTATCTTTGTATCCTTGCTCGTGTTGACCCCTCTGACTAGGACACCTCACTGGCCTTTGCTTTACTCTGGTTAAATCCTATTCTTCCTTTAAGGCAATAGATTTTTGTTTTTGTTTTTTTAATTGGGGTATAGTTGTTTTACAATGTTGTGTTAGTTTCTACTGTACAGCGAAGTGGAGTTCCCTGTGCTATACAGCAGGTTCTTATTAGTTATCTATTTTATACATTTTAGTGTATATATGTCAATAGTTCTTGACATGCTGGGAGTCAGAGACCTTTTGCTATTCAGGTAAAAGCTATAGGATCACTCTTTCAAGAAAATTGTACACACATATTTTGCACCACATTTAGAAAGAGTGTGGACCTTCATCTTTCCCCCAAACGTACTCTTGTACAGAAGGCCATCTCCTCTATTTACCCCTAGATTGAGGTGTCACCTTCCTGAGAGGCCTTCCTGATCTCTTGACGTTACTGCCTCTGACACTAAGATCAGCCAGATTTTGCTTACCTGGCTTCTGATTCCCCAGTGTCTGTCAGGTAAGAAACAAATAATATTTATTTGTTCAATGAATAAAATAAATTAACTTATTTGGTCCTCCACTGGGTCTCTGAGACCTACAGGACACAATTGATGCAATTCATACTACATACACAGTAAAAATTATTTTCCAAATTGAAGGAGGAATCTTAGAATGGCTAAGTGACTTGATTCCATGACGGAACTAGAACTCAAACCATTTTCTCCTGATTAAAATTTTGAGTATGCATTCCTATGTTTTGAAAACAGCTGTAACCTCTGTTTTTGACTATTTTTGCCTTGACACTTTCAGGTTACTAAGAGACCATATTTTATCCTGAACATATATCAAGACTATTCTGTAATCTAACCTTCAGAAAATCTTTATCAAAAGGTTATTTCTAATATGAAAGTTACTTAAGTGAGAGTCTAACCCAGATGCAGCTTGGCTAAATAAATCGTAGGACTATCAATTCGGGCAAACATTTCAAGTGACTCTATAGAACTACACTTTTCCATGTGGGAGTGAAGACCACAGCTTTGTTTTTGTTTTTGCAATTGACATCACATTAGGCTTGAGAATCTGTTATCTAGGCTGACTGGCTTTGAATATGTTTTCCCCAAACTAATATACTGCTAATGAGATTCTCCCTGAAAGCATTTCAGGGTCTTTCATTGAGGGCTCTGATGAAGAAATTAATTATTTTATTTGAAATATGAAAATCATTTTTGCTTTATATCATAGAATTAAGCTTTGTAAATTTTTTCTTTACTTTTATTATAGGTTTTTACAACTCTGTTAAAAGCAAAGACTTTATTATATGAACAATTAACTTTGTTTTTCCCAATAACAGATCATCAAAAGTTTAATGTTTTCATCTCATTTCTCATAGAGTTGCCTGAAAATATATTCATAATAATCACAAGCCACTGCTTCATTGTTCAATGACAAAATATATTATCCCCAAATGATTGCTTTGGGATGGGTCAAGCAAGCATTTATTTTTTTGTCAGGATTTAATAATTTCACAGAACTAAAAATTTGCTGTCATTCTGCATACAAGCAAAGGCAGAATCATTAGGATTGACAACATAGACTGAAGCAGAAACAGATTAAAATGTATTTATCACTCTAATAACATTATATCAAAAATATAAAAAATAAACCAAGAGAGAAAGATGGATTTTTCCTTATTCCTACCACTAATAAACTAAAATTCCTGGACATTATATAAAAAATAAACATAAGAGGAGAAGGCAGACTGGCTTGGGACCTTGGGATCCCTAGAGCTGAAGATCTAGCAACCTAGAATCTTTGATAGGCACTGACCAAAGTAAGTCTAAACAGAAGCCTGCTATCTCTAGCCGAAGGACCAGGAAAGGTTTAGCTTAACAAAACAAAACTTTTAGACAATTATCTGTGTACTCCAGGAAGACACCACAGGAAAAACTGTGGCTACACAGTGCCAGCAAAGGCTGAGTGGAGAGTTAGATTTCCACTTTTGCAAGGCTGCCATGAGGTCTCCCAACACAAATGTCAGGGAGTGTCCGAGAGGCCAAAGAGGGAGCTGGAACTTTCATCCCTACCAGCTGATAATGAAGCCACCATCTCCTCATGTCAGTAGAGACTCTATGGGAAGCCTGGGTTTCCACTTCCACCTGGCAGTTACAAGATGTCACCTCCCCTTCTCCATTGGGGTGGTGTCAGAGGAGGCCTAGCAAAGAGTCAGGGCCTTTATCATTGCCCACTTGTAATGAGGACCCCTTCACCACATCACAGTGTCCATGGAGATCATGTGAAAAGCTGGAACTCTCGTCCCATTCTAGCAGTTACAAGGAGGGTCACCCCACCCCCCACTGCAGGGTGTCAGAAGATGTTACTTGGAGAACCTGTGCTTATACCTCTACTTAACATTTCAGTCAAGTATGAACACTCCTCATAGTTGGGTAGCTCACCCTTCACTCATTCACATAACACATTTACTGAGTGGCTCCCATGTGTAAATATGTTCTCACATGGGAAATACAGTGGAGAACAAATGGTCTCTGTCTCCTTGAAGACTTTTGAGAATGTCTCCTTCTTCTCCTGGCATGATGTCAGAGAAAGCCAGTTAAAACAAAGGTTTAAATAAGACACAGACTCTTATAATATGAAATTGTCCAAGTTTTAAATGAAAATCATCTCATATCAAGAATCAGGGATGGGACTTCCCTGGTGGTCCAATGGTAAAGAATCCACCTTCCAATGCAGAGGATGAGGGTTCGATCCCTGGTCGGGGAATTAAGATCCCACATGCCACGGGGCAACTGAGTCCGCATGCCACAACTACTGAGCCCAGGGCCTCAATGAGAGAGCCCGAGTGCCACAAAAAACTACAGAGGTCCCAAGCTCTGGAGCCCACGTGCCACAACTAGAGAGAGCAAACCTGAAAACCACAACTAGAGAGAAGCCTGCACTGCAATGAAAGATTGCATGGTTCAATGAAGAGCCCACATGTCACAACTAACACCTGCCACAGCCAAAAAGATAAAGAAATTAATTAATTAAATAAAAAAAAGAATCAGGGAGACTGGATGAAAAAAGACAGTCAGTAGATGGCAACACCGAAATGAGCAATGTTAGAATTATCTGAAATGATAAATAAATAAAGCAGCCATTATAACAATGTTTTAACAGCAATTAATAACATGCTTGACACAAATGAAAAATAGAAAGCCCAAGCAAAGAAATAGGAAATCTCAGCAAAGAAACAGAACATATAGAAGAGAACCAAATTTTACAACTAAAAACAAACAAACAAACTAAAATCCCAAACTACCAACTGAATGAAAGCTCAGTGAATGGGCTCAACAGTGGAATGGAGAGTACAGAGGAAAGAACTGGTAAACTAGAAGACAAAATAATAGAAATTGCATAGTCTAAATAATAGAATGAATTATGTTTTAATGTTTAGCCCTAACATTAGTCCTTTTAAGTGGCAGAAAAAAATAACAAAAAAATCAAGTATTCTTTCCAAAATTAGTTTTTATCACTGTGTTTAAAAGATACAACTAAATATATTGAATTTTAAATATTCAGTTAGTTATGCTGGCATTAATTTTTCACTGTCTTAGTATATTTCTAACACTTTCCTAAACAAAGCAAATATTGAGAATAAAGAATAATATCTAGATTCTGAGAAAGTTTCACTGTACAGTTTCACTGTAATCCCAGAGAAGTTCTTTTTTCTGCCCTTTAATACAAACTGAAACATTTCAATTATACTTCTCTTAAATCCTTAAAATGATAAAGTGGACTCAGGGATCTCTTGGGTTACCTTTTTTGCCCCCAAACCACAGGGTATGTATATTTTAAAATAACATGTTGACATTTCTGTAAAATTGTGTATAAACTCTGGTGCCATAAACCTAAATTTACAGACATAAAACTAAATGTTAAAATTCCTTGAACCATGACTGTATCATTTTGTATTAGCTATTAAACCATTCTCAACACACCATAATCACAACAAATTCTAATTCTTTAGCTTTTATTAGATTCCCTAAGGCAATTTTCTCTGTCAGTTTTCAAATCATCTCATAGCATGGCCTTGAGAATAAAATCAGAAAGTGACTGGTAAATTGAGAATGCCTGTCTGTAATGTGACAATCTGTACATCTCAGTTCTTCATCCAGAGATAAATAGACTCAAAAATACACAGGCCAATGTGGAATGATAACACATAAAAGCACCTTATGAGAGGAGGTAGATTCTTTTTAATTACAGAAAAGCCTTTTAATTGCCATCTTTCCTCTCAGTATCTGTTTGTTCCTCAAAAATCTTCAGGAATGCAGAGACTCTGTCCTCCACTGTATCTCCCATGTGATCTGGCACATGTCAGCCACTCAGTAAATGTGTTAGTGAATGAGTGACAAGTAAACTACCTTAATTTTAAGAGTGTTCCAATAATGAAATTAAAAGGAATAAAACGTGTAAAAGCACAGTGTAAACTATGCATTATTAGCTGACCTACTTACTTCTTATTCCTGCTTCTAGATCTAAACCATACTTACTTGCTCCTCTCCCCAAAAATGTAGCTTTTGGCTTGTTTGTTTTTAAGACTATTTTTTGAGCAGTTTTAGATTTACAACACAATTGAGAGGCAAGTACAAAGATTTCTCATACAGCCCCTGCCCCCTCACATGCATAGACTCTTCCATTATCAATATCACTCACCAAAAAGTACATTTTTACCAAGGATGAACCTACATTGGCACATCGTAATCACCCAAAGCCCATAGTTTACCTTAGGGTTCACTCTTAGTGTGTATACTCTATGGGTGTGTGTAAAAGTATAATGACATATCCATCATAATCATTACAATATCTTACAGTGTTTTCACTGCCCTAAAAGTCCTCTGTGCTTTGCCTATTCATCTCTTCCCATCTCCACCCCCCCCAGCAACCACTGATCTTTTTACTGTGTCCACAATTTTGCCTTTCCCAGAATGTCATGTGGCTTGAATCATACAGTAGGTAGCCTTTTCAGATTGGCTACTTTCACTTAGAAATAAGAATGTAAGGTTTGTTGTTCAGCACTGAGATTCTAATCTTCTGGTCCAGACCTGCCACCTGCTAACTCTCTTTTTTCAGTCTTCTACATCCATGGGATTATCATATTCATTCCACAGAGATTTTAGTTCCTGACTGTGATGGTTACTTTTATGTGTCAACTTGGCTAGACTCTGGTGCCCAGTGTTTGGCCAAACATTAGCTACTGTGAAGTTTGTTTGTTTGTTTTTAGATGTGATTAACATTAAATAATAAGTAGACCTTAAGTAAAGCATATCACCCTCTATGATGTGTATGGGCCTCATCGTATCAGTTTGCGAAGAGAAAAGACTGACGTTTCCCAAAGAAGAGGGAATTCTGCCTGAAGACTAAAATACCTGCCTGAGTTTCCAGCCTGCTGGTCAGCCTTGGAGATTTAGACTTGCCAACCCTCACAGTCTTGCAAGCCAACTCCTTAAAATCTCTCTCTCCCGTATTCATTCTCTCTCTCTCTCCCCTTTAGTGTACTAACTTCTACACTTATTGAGCAAATAGTAATATTGAGACAGAACAAAGATTAACAATTGATTCCTACTGAGAATATACATATCATTGAGTTACAATGGGGACTGTGTTCTCTGAAACATGATTCATCGTATTCATTGTCTGGGTTCAGAACAGAAGCTAAGGCAGAGCAGAATAATGTAAAGTGGAATATTTAAGTAGTGGGACAGGAAAACATAGAAATGGCCTGAGAGTATTATCATATAAGCATTTATTAACTTAGTTGAAAATATTGCCTGCTTCTTAAGAACCTTGATGATAATTTTCTTTGAAAGCCAAGTGGAATGATAAGCATAGGCAGAGGAAATCCATGAAGGTAGAAAATCCCTGGATTCTAGATTAAGGTATTTTCCTCACATTTTATGGATTCTATATATTATATATAAGCTCCCTTTTTGAAGTACATTTTACATTCCTTCTGGTAGTAAAGATAGTCTTCAAGCTGAAAATCAATGTATACTATGAGCTGAGGGTGAATTTCCTTCATTTGCTTTAATGAAGCATTTATTTTTCCACATATTTCGATGTATGGAACACAATGATCCATATTTAGTAAAAGCACAGAACAAAAGTAGATCAATTATAAATCTATCAAACGGGTTATTAACAGTACTCTAGCAGTCATACTTGTGGGTAAAAAAAAATTATAATTCACATTTCTACCTGGTACAATGTACAATTCGTATAGGTTTATTGCCCCAAAAACAAACTCCTTTTCCAAAGAGTAGGTAAAACTTTACTGATTTCTGGATGGCAGTTTTGTATCATATTTTCTCATTTTAAAAGATAAATAGATGCTTCTTGTGGTAGGCTAAATAGTTGTCTCCCAAAATTGTCCATGTTCTAAAATCAGAATACATTACCTTATGTGGTAAAAGGGGACATACCTATGTGATTGGGTTAACGGTTTTGATATGAGGAGATTTTCCTGGATTTTGGGGTGTGTCCAATGTAGTCAGAAAGATCCTTATAAAAGGAAGGCAGCAGGTCACAGAAAGGAGAAGATGATATGACCAAAGAAGCAGATATTGGAGTGATGTGACCATAAGCCAACAGCTTTAAGAAACTGGACAAGAAAAAGATTCTCCCCTGAAGCATCTAGGACAATGCCAACTTCTTGTTTTCTGCCCTGTAATACCCCTTTTGAATATTAGGCCTCCAGAACTGATAAAAGAATAATTTTTATTGTTTTAATTCACTCTAAATTTGCAGTAATTTATTACAGCAATCGAAAATTAGCACACTTCTTTTCTGAAAAAAGTGATCGACATTTATATATATAAATGTTTTAAGTAATTTAAGGTGAAAATCTATAGGTGCAGTTATTTTCAAAATATATGCTGAAATATATATTATATATATAGGCTGAAATATATATGATGAAAATATTTGTAATCTCTTTTGGCACATTATGAGTAGGAAAAACTTAAAATGTTATTAAGGTCTACTTCCTTATGATAGAAGTATTCCATAAAACAAAAGATTATTTTTGAGATGAAGCATAAATAGTTTTATTTAAAATCCACTGTACACATTTATTTTTAATGGACTTCATAAGCATATTCATTGAAGTATACAACTATTTTGATTTATCATCTCATAGATTAGAATTATCTAGATATAATCAATCTTAGTAAATTAAGTCAATAGTTTGTTTAAAAACATTTCTATTTTGTCTCGATCTTTTCAATTTTTTTAAACTGTGAGCATGTCTGAATTGGGGAAGAGGCAAAACAGAGAATGACTGTAATAAGAAATAATGATATAAAGATAGTGAATTTTCTAGATATAAAATATGGCAATTATCATATATTAGCAAACATATTAAAACTTGAAAGAAACTAATTTACACTGAATAAAATCAATATTTACTGTTATATATGGGAAAAATCTTACTGATATTGAATTTTAACATCACTGAAATTATATAGCATTTCTTTCTACTAAGGTTGATTATTCATTTTATCTTTTGAATAATAGCTTCAAGTTAATATGTATTTTTAAAAGAATAAATTATAAGCCTTTGTCTATTGGTAATTGCCATAATGAACAGCTATAAATTTAATAATACAAACAGTTGAAAACATTTTATTATTTCAAGTGTATTAACATAGATCCTACTGAGAAAGCCAAAAAATTGCCTTTATGAATTATGTTTTTGGAGAAACAAAGAGGAAAATGTTTGAGCAATCTGTGGAGAATCCTGTCTGAATCTACAAGGTAATTAAATTAAAAGCGAGTGTTTAAGAAAGGAGGAAGACATGTGTCTGTTCAGGGCAGAAGAAATGATAAATGACCAAGAAATATATTTTAAAAATAGTAACAACCTTACTAGTAATGAAAGAAATACAAAATTTAAAATATTTTAAGATCTAATGTGTTGCTTATCAAACTGGGAAGTGATTTTTAACATGATGGTGAGCAGATTTATTATAATCTGATGGAGACTGACACATTTCCATTGTGACAGTAGTGGAGGGAGCTTCAAACTTTACAGACTACCTAAGGATGAATTGGCAACACTTTGTGCCTCCAGTTCCTAGCAGATATTTACTTTGAATAGGCAACAATACGGCCCTCTTAATGCAGCAAGGAAAATCTGGGAAAGTTTCCTGAAAGGTAGGTTCCAACACCTTCTTTTAGCCAGATATAACCATATTCAGTTTCTATGAAGACTGTGAACAATTCAATGGTGGTCCTTCTCAACTATGAAATTATTTGTAAATATGATGCCTGAGGAGGATCATGACAAGCAGTTTCGTTCTGTGTCATAACTAAAGGATCAACACAGAAAGGAGTTAAGAACCTGATACAGTGTTTGTAACAAAAAAAAGGTAATGGAGAGTGCGATACTTTCAATAACAATCACAAAAATCTCATTGGCGGTAACTTGAGGTGTGTGAAAATTATTTGTTTTCCACTAACATGAAACATAGACCATGTCTTTCAAGTAGCTGGATTTCATATACCTCCTGCCATGCTGTGTACACCACAAGTCCTTTGAAGTGCTCACTTTTCTCCATGCAGCAGCAAGTCATTAGTGTTTGTGAGAGAAAAAGATGAAAAATTGGCAGGGGAGGAAACATTAGGAAGTACATTTTTTATTTATTAAAATATTGAACCAGAAAATCTAAATTTCATGACATTTTATTTTATTTTATTTTTTTCGGTGTGAATTCGTTTGTATTTTTTTTTTTTTGAACATCTCTATTGGAGTATAATTGCTTTACAATGGTGTATTAGTTTCTGCTTTATAACAAAGTGAATCAGCTGTACATATACATATATGCCCATATCTCCTCCCTCTTGCATCTCCCTCCGACCTTCCCTATTCCACCCCTCTAGGTGGTCACAAAGCACCGAGCTGCTATCCCTGTGCTATGCAGCTGCTTCTCACTAGCTATCTATTTTACATTTGGTAGGGTATATAAGTCCATGCCACTCTCTCACTTCGTCCCAGCTTGCACTTTCCCCTCCCCATGTCCTCAAGTCCGTTCTCTATGTCTGTGTCTTTATTCCTGTCCTGCCCCTAGGTTCTTCAGAACCATTTTGGTTTTTGGATTCCGTATCTATGTGTTAGCATATGGTATTTGTTTTTCTCTCTCTGACTTACTTCACTCTGTAGGACAGTCTCTAGGTCCATCCACCTCACTACAAATAACTCAATTGTGTTTCTTTTTATGGCTGATTAATATTCCATTGTATATATGTGCCACATCTTCTTTATCCATTCATCTGTCGATGGACACTTAGGTTGCTTCCATGTCCTGGCTATTG
>NC_041223.1:57962649-57963174 GCF_002837175.3 Physeter macrocephalus | reverse complement strand
ATAGAGCTGCAATGAACATTGTGGTACAGGACTCTTTGAATTATGGTTTTCTCAGGGTATATGCCCAGCAGTGGGATTGCTGGGTCATATGGTAGTTCTATTTTTAGTATTTTAAGGAGCCTCCATACTGTTCTCCATAGTGGCTGTATCGATTTCCATTCCCACCAACAGTGTAAGAAGTTTCCCTTTTCTCCACACCCTCTCCAGCATTTACTGTTTGTAGACTTTTTGATGATGGCCATTCTGACTGGTGTGAGATGACATCTCATTGTAGTTTGGATTTGCATTTCTCTAATGATTAGTGATGTTGAGCATCCTTTCATATGTTTGTTGGCAATCTGTATATCTTCTTTGGAGAAATGTCTATTTAGGTCTTCTGCCCATTTAAAGCTTTTAAGTTTCATTAGGTCCCATTTGTTTATTTTTGGTTTAATTTCCATTTCTCTAGGAGGTGGGTCAAAAAGGATATTGTTGTGATTTATGTCACAGTGTTCTGCCTATGTTTTCCTCTAAGAGTTTTATAGT
>NC_041223.1:57959040-57962437 GCF_002837175.3 Physeter macrocephalus | reverse complement strand
TTTTACATGTAGCTGTCCAGTTTTCCCAGCACCACTTATTGAAGAGACTGTCTTTTCTCCATTGTATATTCTTTCCTCCTTTATCAAAAATAAGGTGACCATAGGTGCGTGGGTTTTACTCTGGGCTTTCTATCCTGTTCCATTGATCTATATTTTTGGTTTTGTGCCAGTACCATACTGTGTTGATTACTATAGCTTTGTAGTATAGTCTGAAGACAGGGCGCCTGATTCCTCCAGCTCCGTTTTTCTTTCTCAAGATTGCTTTGGCTATTTGGGGTCTTCTGTGTTTCCATACAAATTGTGAAATTTTTTGTTCTAGTTCTGTGAAAAATGCCATTGGTAGTTTGATAGGGATTGCATTGAATCTGTAGATTGCTTTGGGTAGTATAGTCATTTTCATGATGTTGATTCTTCCAATCCAAGAACATGGTATATCTCTCCATCTCTTTGTATCATCTTTAATTTCTTTCATTTGTGTTTTATAGTTTTCTGCATAAGGTCTTTTGTCTCCTTAGGTAGGTTTATTCCTAGGTATTTTATTCTTTTTGTTGCAAGTGCAAATGGGAGTGTTTTCTTAATTCTTCTTTCAGATTTTTCATCATTAGTGTATAGGAATTCAAGAGATTTCTGTGCATTAATTTTGTATCCTGCTACTTTACCAAATTCATTGATTAACTCGAGTAGTTTTCTGGTAGCATGTTTAGGATTTCCTATATATAGTATCATGTCATCTACAAACAGTGATAGCTTTACTTCTTTTTTTCTGATTTGGATTCCTTTTATTTCCCTTTCTTCTCTGATTGCTGTGGCTAAAATTTCCCAAACTATGTTGAATAATAGTGGTGAGACTAGACAACCTTGTCTTGTTCCTGATCTTAGAGGAAATGGTTTCCGTTTTTCACCATTGAGAACGTTGTTGGCTGTGGGTTTGTCATATATGAACTTTTTAATTTTGATGTTATTTCCCCTTTGCCTACTTTCTGGAGGCTTTTTTTCATAAATGGGTGTTGAATTTTGTCGAAAGCTTTCTCTGCATCTATTGAGATGATCATCTGGTTCTTCTCCTTCAGTTTGTTAATATGGTTTATCACATTGATTGATTTGCATATATTGAAGAATCCTTGCATTCCTGAGATAAACCCCATTTGATCATGGTGTATGAAACTTTTAATGTGCTGTTGGATTCTGTTTGCTAGTATTTGTTGAGGATTTTTGCATCTATGTTCATCAGTGATATTGGCCTCTAGTTTTCTTTCTTTGTGATATCTTGGTCTGGTTTTGGTATCAGGGTGATGGTGGCCTTGAAGAATGAGTTTGGGAGTGTTCCTCCCTCTGCTATATTTTGGAAGAGTTTGAGAAGGATAGGTCTTAGCTCTTCTCTAAATGTTTGATAGAATTCGCCTGTGAAGCCATCTGGTCCTTGGCTTTTGTTTGTTGGAATATTTTTAATCACATTCTCAATTTCAGTGCTTGTGATTGGTCTGTCTGTATTTTCTCTTTCTTCCTGGTTCAGTCTCAGAAGGTTGTGCTTTCCTAATAATTTGTCCATTTCTTCCAGCTTGTCCATTTTATTGGCATATAGTTGCTTGTAGTAATCTCTCATGATCCTTTGTATTTCTGCAGTGTCAGTTGTTACTTTTCCTTTTTCATTTCTAATTCTGTTCATCTGAGTCTTTTCCCCTTTTTTCTTGATGAATCTGGCTAATGGTTTATCAATTTTGTTTATCTTCTCAAAGAACCAGCTTTTAGTTTTATTGATTTTTGCTATTGTGTCCTTCATTTCTTTTTCATTTTTCTCTGATCTGATTTTTATGATTTCTTTCCTTCTGGTAACTTTGGGATTTTTGTTCTTCTTTCTCTAATTGTTTCAGGTGTAAGGTTAGGTTGTTTATTTGAGATTTTTTCTTGTTTCTTGAGGTAGGATTGTATTGTTATAAACTTCCCTCTTAGAACTGCTTTTGCTGCATCCCATAGGTTTTGGGTGGTCGTGTTCTCATTGTCATTTTTTTCTAGGTATATTTTGCCTTCCTCTTTGATTTCTTCAGGAATCTCTTTGTTATTTACTAGTGTATCATTTAGCCTCCATGTGTTTGTAATTTTTACAGTTTTTTTTTTCCTGTAATTGATCTCCAGTCTTATAGTGTTGTGGTCAGAAAAGCTAGTTGACATGATTTCAATTTTCTTAAATTTCCCAAGGCTTGACTTCTGACCCAAGATATGATCTATCCTGGAGAATGTTCCATGAGCACTTGAGAAGAAAGTATATTCTGTTGTTTTTGGATGGAATGTCTTACAAATATCAATAAAGTTCATGTTGTTTAATGTGTCATTTAAAGGTTGTGTTTCCTTATTTATTTTCATTTCAGAAGATCTGTCCTTTGATGAAAGTGGGGTGTTAGAGTCCCCTACTATGATTGTGTTACTGTCAATTCCCTCTTTTATGGCTGTTAGCATTTGCCTTATGTATTGTCCGGACTTTTTCCCGGACTCCCTCCCATCTAGCTGTGGTGCACTAGCCCCCTTCAGGCTGTGTTCACGCAGCCAACCCCAGTCCTCTCCCTGGGATCTGATCTCCCAGCTCCCACCCGCCCCTGCAGGGGAGCAGACAAGCCTTTCAGTCTGGAGAGTGCTGCTTGGCACTGATCCTCTCTGTGGGAATCTCTTAGCTTTGCCCTCTGCACCCCTATTGCTGCACTCTCCTCGGTGGCTCTGAAGCTTCTCTCCCCCGACCCCATCTCCACCAGTGAAGGGGCTTCCTAGTGTGTGGAAACTTTTCCTCCTTCACAGCTCCCTCCCAGAGGTGCAGGTCCCGTCCCTATTCTTTTGTCTCTGTTTTTTCTGTTTTTCTTTTGCCCTACCCAGGTACGTGGGGAGTTTCTTGCCTTTTGGGAAGTCTGAGGTCTTTTGCCAGCATTCAGTAGGTGTTCTGTAGGAGTTGTTCCACATGTAGATGTATTTCTGATGTATTTGTGGGGAGGAAGGTGATAGCCACATCTTACTCCTTTGCCATCATGAAGGTCTCCTCCTATGACATATTTTAGACTCTTAAGATATAGAGGGTTAGAAAAACACCATTCATTTCAGTAGTCTTATTTGAAAGCTACAATCTTTTCCTTTTCAGTTTAAGAATTTTTCATGTGCTTTCATTATCTGCAGAATCTGTCTATTATGGGTAGGTAGGATTTAGGGGATTCAGACATTGCATATAAATGAAATGTTGGTGGAAACAACAATCTCTGAAAAAATTTCTAAAAGACTTATGCCAATTGCATGGACATGTTGTATTTATTTTTATTTTTATTTTTTTTTTTTTTTTGTGGTATGCGGGCCTCCCTCTGTTGTGGCCTCTCCCATTGCGGAGCACAGGCTCCAGACGCGCAGGCTCAGCGGCCATGGC
>NC_041223.1:57914544-57958885 GCF_002837175.3 Physeter macrocephalus | reverse complement strand
GCCGCTCCGCGGCATGTGGGATCCCCCCAGACCGGGGCGCGAACCCGGTTCCCCTGCATCGGCAGGCGGACGCGCAACCACTGCGCCACCAGGGAAGCCCCCGGACATGTTGTATTTAATAATACTAGCACTACTTGAATCAGAACAAACCATAAAACCTGGCACTCAAGGAAACTATAGAAGCCCAGGTTCTTTCTTTGTGCAAACCATTTCTCACAACCTTACCCTTTAAGATCACTAGCATATGTTGTCTTTCTTCTTTGGGTTTAATATTGCATTGATGTTCTCTTGCTGTATAACAAATTATCACAAACTTAGCGATTAACACACAGATGTACTATCTCTCAGTTTCTCTGGGTCTCTTGTCTAGGTATGGGTTCACTGGGCCTCTGCTTAGTGTCTCTCTCATGAGGCTGAAATCAAACTGTTGGTTGTATTTCTTTTCTTTCTGAAGCTCTGATCCTTTTTCAAGCTCACATGGATGTTGGCAGAATTCATTTCCTTGAAGCCATAGGCCAGATAGATGTTCCCATTCTTTTGCTGGCTGTCAGTTTTTAAGCCTTTGCCATGTGGTTGCCTCCAATCTTCTGACTTCAAGAATGGCCCACCTAATTACAACAGGCCCACCCAGATAATCTCCATTCTGATTAACTCAAAATCAATTGGTTAGTAGCCTACTTATGAGATTAATATTACATGTTCTTCCAGCACTCAAGGGGTGGGGATTTTGCAAGATGTGCACATCAGGGGGTGTGAATCCTGGGCTAGCTGCCTACCACAGATATGTAAGTGCATGTTTCTTACTTGGCCTCAATATGCCATTACTACTTGAAATTCCACTTTGATGTGAATGATGATACATTTGCTGTGCTTTATAGGAGGTGTTAATCAAACATTAATTTTGTCAATAAAACATAAAATTGGCTCTTTATAAAACTGCTGTCTCAAACTTTAGGGAATGATCTGAAATGTTATATTTTGATTAAAGCTCTTGTTATGGTGTTTAAGTTTCCTTTCTAACATTTTTCAGTGTAGAATAAAACTCTCCATAAGATCCACTGGTGTAAATAAGGGGAAAAAAATGAGATTTTGATTCCTGTATTGTTAATAATAACTTGATTAAAAGCTTACTCTATGATAAGTCCTGTACATGATGCCAAGATTTCTGCCATATCATTCTCATCTCAGTCTTTTGAAGTCAATATCATTATCCTAAATTACAGATGAAGAAGGAGAAGCTCAGAGAAGATGACACCTCTGAGAAGTGTCTAAGCTGGGTCTATATTCTTCCCTGTCTGCATCACATCCCTGATGATAAATTCATTCAGATAGAAACTGCTGTTCTAAAGCAGAAGTTACCCATGGAACCACACAGTGTTTGATCCTTGCATGGCATATTAGAGCAACTCTGAAATGATTACTTTTAAAGTGTCTTCTGTGGAATGATGAAATTCTGGAAATGTGTTATAAGGGCTACCTGAGAGATAAAGGAAAGACTAAATGACATTATCTCTTCAGATACATTGTAGCATTTGGGACAAGGGGAGGTTATTTTACTAAAATATGGTAGAAAATCAGCCTTATTGTTCAGCATCATATTGTTTAAATAAATAAATAAGAAAAAATATAGAAAGACAATAAATATTTTTTTCTCTCCTCTCCATGTATATTTATATTATATACAGATATATTTCTTCCTCTCTCTCTTTCTCTCTCTCTATATATAGAGAAAGATATATATATATATATATCTTCAATATTTCAATCATTTAGGAGTAAGTTGGAGATATTATTATGCCCGTTTACCTCTGAAATGCAATATATTCTAAGGCAGATCTAACATTTAAATATGTATTCTTTTTCCTAATTAAGTAAAAATTAATTTTTGAACATTTGTTCTCTGGCTCTTTTTTGGCTGCTGTGACCAAACAGAGTAAACACACTTATTCCACAGACAATGCCCTTAATTTTTAAAAATCACTTAATAACATTTAAAAATCCTTCCTTGGGTCTTGTTACTGTTTCTTACACGGCTCAGGGTAAGGATACTGATCATTTTCTACGCCTTTGATAGACTGCTGTTATTCCTCAATGTGTTATCATCCTTGAATTTTTACCACCAGGTCCTGATCAACATGTTCTATTTTTATCCAATGGAATTTTCACATCCCTTCTCCTGGACACTGTGCTGTACCTATGTTGCTGCCTTTCTAGAGTATGCACACAGTATTGTACGTACTACTAATAAATTATTTTCCAAAGTGTTTGCACAGTATCCACTTGTTCTATCAGTATATTGGTTCACCCTGCTCTACAATTGCAGCAACACATTTAAAATTTTTCAAATCTGTTAACTGTGAATTATTTTCTCATTGTACTTTTATTACGCAGCATTTCCTGATGTTGAGCATCATTCCTTATATTTATTGTTCATTTGTGTTTTCTTTTGCGTAAAATTTATTTTTATATAGTTTCTTAAGTTTTCTATTAGAGTGCTTCTTTTTATCTTACTGATTTGCAAAATTTGTATATTTTCTCTACACTAATAGTTTTCTGTTACATCTGCTGAATATTACCTCCTGGTTGAGGACTTGTCTTTTCATTTTCTTTATAGTATCTTAAGACAACAGAATTTTATAATTTTGTGATTTAATTTATCACTTTCCCCATGATAGTTTGCTTATCTTATTTATAAAATGAAACAAAATAAAACAAAAATCTTTCCTTTCCTTTGAGTCATGAGTATATTTCCTATATTGTTTTGAAGAATTTTTAACATTTGCATTTCACATTTCAGCTCGAAATCTATCTAGAATTTTAAGTACTTGTTAGATAAGTTAAAAAATTTTTTGCTTGCTTTATTAGGAAAACACCTTTATTAGGAAAGATTAACAGCACTGCTTTTAATACCTTTCTTCACTACTGATCATAAATACTGCCTCATTTTATATGTGTAATCCATATATGTGAATCTATCTCCGATGTCTACTTATTCCTCTTGATCCACGTGACCATCCAATATGCCAATAGGAAGCTACCGCTGGCTTCCAACATCCAAACTTCCAGCAACAGAGACCACTGCTTAGTCCTCGATATGACACTATTTGTTGAGGAAGCCAACCAGAAACAAACCAGCTATTGCTTAAATACCATCTTTCTACCCAATATTTCTTTCTCATGCTTTTTTCCACAGGTAACAGACCTGCATCACAATTTGAAATCTCCTCCTAACCATTTCTTCTCCCAAGCTCATTATATTTCACAAGTGTTTTCTCAAATAAATCTCTTGCCCATCTAATCTAGTCTTTCTGTCAGATGTCATGAACTGAAACATATGTTCCTTCTGAGAGCATCAGCTTAAATTTTTTCCAAATATCTGAAATCACTACCATTGGATAATTATTTTAGACCAGATTCTCAGCTCGTGTTTTTTTGAACCATAAATTTTGCTTCGCAGAAATTTTGGTTAATGAAAATATAATTTCAGTTCTAATTATTTCCCTCTCATCTAAGAGACAATAGCCAAAGAGATAAGTTTCCATACCATCTCCCTTTGGAACAATATATTGTCTTTTTTTTAAGATTTGCAATTTTTTAATTAATTAATTTATTTTATTTGAGTATAGTTGATTTACAATGTTGTGTTAGGTTTAGGTGTGCAGCAAAGTGAATCAGTTTTACATATACATATATCCACTGTTTCTTAGATTCTTTACCCTTCCTCAGAGTATGTGCATATAGGCAGTCCCAGTTCTATGCAGAAGTCTCCACTCTGACTTCCTCACCTTGTGTAGCCACTGGTTTCTATCCCCTCAATTAACCCATTAAAAAGTTCTGCATCAAATTTTGCTTCTGGTCAATACAGAATATCATGACTATATTTATCCTCTCACAAGAAAAAAAAATGGACAAAATATATAAAACATCAAGTTTAAGACAGTGAACATCAAGCAGTGAACAATAATGAGCCCTGATTTATTGCTGGACATTAAGAATCAAAACCAATTATCTCTACCATTGTCCCAGCATACTGCGTTGAGAGAGTTTCAAGGTACTAGGGGAGGGAGGGAGAAACCAGAGCCCGGAAGACTCTTTGAGCTAAGGAGATGGAGTTGAGAATGTGGGGACAGCCAAGGTATCTTCAGCTTACAGGAGAAAATACTGGAGAAGACGAAGATGCACAGAGATATAACTCCAGAGATATACAGAGAGTTCCCCTTGAGCATTCCGTTGAGTATTGATCAGTATATATGTATGAGAACATCTGATACTGAGCAAAACTCTTCAAAAGTTTAGATGTAGCAGTCACTGTTGCATGTGAAGGGCCAGGAATAGTGCCTGCTCCCTTCAGACAGACTGGAAAAAGTCACAATTCATGGAAGACTGTGGAGAGTAAGGAGGGTCTTGACTCTGTAGTGGGAAATAAATACCCCTAGACTGAGCAGCCATTTAGAAATCTTAAAAACACTTGAAAAGATCAAATGGCTTCCAAGTAACTTAACTGCATCACAGGGAAAATCTCAAGAATATAGAAATACAGAAGTATCCAACACCTGAAAGAGTAAAATTGTAATGACTGGCGCTAAACAAACATTAACAGGACATGCAAAAATCAGGAAATTTTGACACATAATGAGGAGAAAAATCAATCATTCAAAACTATTAACTCTAATATCTTACAGTTTTGATTGACTTTTCTCCTCATTATGTGTCATATTTTCCTGTAACCAATATATATATATATATATATATATATATATATATATATATACATATATAATTTTAAAACACTGAAAATAAATAATAAGAAATCAATCTAATAAAAATGGGTCAAAGTTCTGACTTGACACTTAACCAAAAATACTACTACAGACACTTTATCAAAGTAGATATACAGATGGCAAATATGCAAATGAAAAGATGCTCAACACCATTATTAGAAAAGTCCAAATGAAAACCACAAAGAAATAGCACTGTAAAACTATTAATCTGACTAAAAATTAAAAGACTAGCCATAAAAGTGTTGACAAAGTTGTGGAGAAAATGGAGCTTGCATCACTTCTCCTGGGAATGTAAAACGTTGCAACCACTTTAGAAAACAGTTCTGCAGTTTCCTAAAAAGTTAAATATACCCCTACAACATGATCTAACCATTCTGTTTGTTAGGTATTTACTTAAAAGAAGTGAAAGCATATTTCTATACATAATCTTGTACATGAATGTACATTGCAGCTTTATTTGCAAGACCCTCAAACGGGAAATAACCCAAGTGTATATTGGCTGGTAAATGGATGAACAAACTGTAGGATATTCCTACAATAGGATAATATTTAGCATAAAAAAAGAATGTACTATGCATACTTCAACATGGGTGAATCTCAAAATAATTACTCTGAATGAAAGATATCAGACTAAAAAAGGGTACAAATTGTATGTTTTAAGATGGATAAAATTCCAGAAAGTGCAAACTAATCTATAGTGATAGAAAGCAAATCAGTTGACCCTGGGAAGAGAGGTAAAGGAGGGACTACTAAAAGATCACAGGGAAATATCTAGGGAGATAGACAAATTAATTATCTTGAATGTGGTAAGTTTTCCGTGAATTTATATTGTATATTTGTCAAAAGTTATAAAATCATATACTTTAAATAGGTGTAGTTTATTGAATGTCAGTTATACATCAGTAAGATTGTTTAAAACCCAGTTAAAAAAAAAACTGGATCTGGCTTCTGAGAAAATTAATTTCTTGCTTTACAGTTACTTTAGTTGCTTTTTATTGATAAGAATTTTCAGGATTTGTAGCCTCATAAACAGCCAGAAATGGAATCCGCTTCTGAGATTCTTTTCCACACAATCTCAGCCATGAGCTGTTGAAGAAATACTGCTTTCTAAAATGAGAATATAAGAATACAATCGTACCTGTAAAATCTCCCTAGTTTTGTTCCATAACAAAAATGTGCTGATGTAATTTTGAAATCCTTGTCTACTCTTTTTCTTTTTTTTTTAAATCACAACTTATTAATTAACCTTTCCATTCTTTTGGAAGCTACGTCTATACTCAATGTTCCCCCTTTAACTGTTTCCTATTCATTAGAAATATACTAACCAGGACAGAGATATGGAGAAAAGTCTTTGAAATTCCATCCAATGTTACCCTTAGTTGAAACTGAATCATCAGAATATTTGTTCAACCTAATTCCAATTTGTCTAATACACTCTTGCCATATCCTTTATAGAAATTTACTTATCCTTATCTTGCTATACTAATTTATTAATTCTTTAAAAAGAAAAGATATTCAATACTACTTTAACAGCTTCTAGGGTGCCTTCCAGTCCCTCCATTTAATAACAAATTCTAGAATTTTGGAAATTTTAGAAGCTAAGACTAAACCATTTTTCAAAATTCATGGATGCTTTCTTCCTCTACTAAACCCATATGTGTTTTCTTCAAAGATTATTGATTATGTTTCTATTATCATCTTAGCTCTTTGCCTGGAACAAAATTAACCAAGCTCATCATATGTACCCCATGAGGTTAACTCAGGGCTCCAAGTCTGAATTTTATGATTTCCTGAAAACTCTCGAGTAATACTTAATGGCAGTTACTTCTCATTTTAAAAACACTGTTCTATCTTAACACTACTTGATTGGTTCATGGGGGGCCCAGATAGTTGGCCAAAATATTCTGGGTGTTTCTGCAAGAGTGTTTTGGATGAGATTAACATTCTAATTGGTAGAATAAAGCAGATTACACACTGGCTTTTGCTGCCTGACAGCCTTCAAACTGGAACAACAGTTCTCCCTAGGTCTTTAGCCTGTCAGCCCACTCTGCAGATTGGATGTGCCAAGCCTCCATAATTGTGTGACTCAATCCCTTATTTTATATATATGTATAAATACACATATATATAATAAAGCTATACATATTATAAATGTATAAAGTGTACAATATATAAATAAATATAATATATAATTTGTTATATAAATATATAATATAGAATATGTATAGCTTTATTATATATTTTATATATATATATATAAAACCCCTTTATATATATTATATATATATATATATGGTCTCCTATTGGTTCTGTTTCTTTGGAGAACCCTGACTAATACATAGGGATATTACCAAAATACAGACACAGGTGCAGAAAATACTGCAAGCTCTTCATAACTTGGGATCATGCATTTTATCATGTATCTAATTCAAATTTCCTGAGTAGAATCTTTCTGTTTGGAACGGATTTTGTCCAGGCTTTCCTCTCTATTATATCTTTTCTCTCTAGTTTGAGGATATTGACTTTAATTATTTTGAAACTTTTATTCATACTTAGACTCACATTCCATGAGTGTAAATTATGGAATTTGAGTTATAGCATTTTCACTTTTCCTGTCTAAGGAAATTTATTGAATAAAACAAACCATTTAGAAAATAACATACAGCATATTTTGTAGTTTGGTAAAAACTATTTTAATGCTCAGCCCCAAGCAGAGATGGTATCTGTGTTTAATAACTGCCACTTCAAAGATATGCAGAAACATATTTGCATACGCTACGACTGGAAGAATTTATGTGTTTAGTTCATGGATATTAAAATTAATTGTAAAATGCCACTAAGGGAATTTGTCTTTTGATGTTCTCTGCAGGGGAAAATTTACGTTTTGAGATTAAACATTAAAAAATGAAAAAACTGAAAGAATCTATGTTTTCATCCTGTGATTCGTGGGAAGGGCATAGATACATCTCAACACATTATTGAGTGTTTTCAAGGATCTGTGTTTAGAATATGCCAGAGGAACACATTCTCAGTACTTTATGAAGAGCTCAATTTCTCTTCTTAATAAATAATGCTATGCCGGCTGCCTTTTGCTCTAAAAGAAATTATACCAAGTATGTGAATATTATGGAGATATTTACCGGTCATTCATCATTTAAAGGTTAGAAAAGGCTTTTAATTAGTAAATACATAATAAGAAACTTAAGGGAGTTACCTAGAAAATTTCATCTCAGATAAAAGGACTTTTTTTCCATATTAATAAGAGTGAAAAGCAGAGGCACAGTTGACCTCCTGCCCTAGAATCATCTCATCCTTTTTCGTAATTAAGTTTCCAAGTAATTTCATGGCCCTTAAGTAACACAATCCTCTGAGTTCTTAGTTCATGTCTAATTTTCTCCATTCAGTATTTCTGAAGAATTCTTCAGTCTCAGTGGACATGTTTTGCTAATCCCCCCCACAAAGTACTACCACATCACTGGCCTCTTGAAGTGCTGCCGACTCAGGCATAGTGCTAAAGTAGCCTCATTTGAAGTGTGCTGAGGGAACACAGAGAGCCACTTTATTGCCCAGTGGTTGCCATAATAAAAAGGAACACAGATAACAGAATATTTTGGATGGTGTTTATGAGAAGTAAAATCATCTAGTTGAGAATTAGAAAGCACAGTCAGCTTTTGGGCTAAATTTAAGTGCACACCTGCTTTATCCTTAAGAGCCAGATACAGAGCTTAGTGGTTCCTATGAGTTCACCAGGAAGGCATAAACATTCTCAGGGGAAGGAGAAAATGAGAAGGTTTGTAGAAACCAAGAAGAAGGTAAGGAGGGAAAAATAAAGGAATAAAAGAGATTGGTGTACAAATGAAAATGGTAGTGTGACAGCCTTGCAGTGGATATTCTGGTAGAAATATCTGGCCCTTGTGTTACCAATCAAATTAAATAACTTACTCATGCCAATAAGAATAAAAATAACCTCAGTTTTTCAGGGCTCTTAATTGAGTCCTCTGATAAGATAATAGGTTATATTAAATTTTATCAGTAAGAGGGCAGTAAAAAACTGATGAGGATTGTCTCTGACAGTTTGTAAACTGTATCAAAGGCCTTCTATACTTATCTTGCTGGTAGGTATCAGGGATAGGAAATTAGTTTCCTAATCCAATAATGTATCCTTCTACTTTAGGATTTCCATATACATCAAAGATATATCCTAACATGAAATATATGAAATAAAGTATGTCTGGGGAACACCAATTTATATGTCACATCTTCAGACAGGCCCTCCCCTCCTCTCCGACTAAAGGTCTTCTCTGGTCAATTTTTCTCGGAAGTGGGATGGATTTCTGGTAATATAAGATCTCCTCAATCTCCTTTTTTGAAAACTAAAGTTCATTTACTCATGGAAGAGGAATCAGGCCCTAGAATGGGAGTACTTACTATGAAGGAGAACAGGAAATGGAAGAGAGCTCACTGTGTATGAATTCAGAAAGACAGTTAAAACATTGGACTAGGCCAGCTTGGTGAGTAAACCCTTTATTTACTGAGGAAACAGAAGACAATGAATTCATGAATATGCATTAGCTTTAACTGCATTCTTAAGATATGACTTCATGACTGTTGGACTAATAAGATGTTCAATTTTTACTTACTTGAGGAGAGCCTAGTAAAGATGTGGGCAAATGGGCCTAGATCCATTCCAAGACTTTTTTTTCATATGGAGAGGAGACTCGATTCTTTCTCCTTGTGATCAGAGGAAAAAATGTGAGAAAATATCATAAATACCTCCAGTATCTTGTACCTTATGGTGAACCCTGTGAGGGGTCACACGGAGGAAAGAAGTGTCTTATTTATACAAGTCAAGTCATCAGAGGGGTGAATATTAGCCAGGGATCATCATCGAGTTCTGACTTACAACTTTGTCCATTTCATAAGTCATTTATTAAATATTTCATACAATGGTGCCTACAGTAGTGTTAAGTGCTGAAATGAAAGAGAGCTCCTTATTCCTGTGAAGGTTACACTTCATCGGGGAAGATGAAGTATCCTAATATAATCCTCTTGATATCTCATCAAATTTTGGTAGGTACCAATATAAGACAGTCTACAAGTAGGCAACCATTGATAAAAAAAGAAATCAGTACATATTGCAAAACCTTTTATTATTCTTCTATGGTATTCTCTTTGAGTCCAAATAGGATAAATCTCAGATGGGCTCCTGAAGGAATACTTATCTCCATGATCTTTCCTTTCATCTCTTTTCTTTCTTGCTCCCCATCTCCACCATCATATTTAATTAGCTTTCACAATGAAGCATCTAGAAGGCAAAGTTCTTCTTGCTAACATTGAATGTTTTCCATAACAAAACTTCAATGTCTTATTAAACTAGTGAATCTTGTTTTATTTACTTTATCTTACTAGAGTCAAAAGAGATGAAGAGAAGGAAGAAGAGAGAAAATTCCATTTTCTCACATAAATAACTAAATAAAGACATTGAAGAAGGAAGTAAATATGATAGTAAAGTACATAGATATCTGATGCCTAAAGAATATAAATGAGAGAAAGATGGATGCAGGGCAAAATTAATTGAAGAGATCTGATGTGAATGTTTTTATTATAAGTTTTATTTTAGAAAAGGTAATATTTGTGTTGCTGGAAAGGAAAAAAATGAGGCAAAGGGAAAGAAGAATATAAATGAAGGTCAGGAATGGCAGTTGAAGATAAGCAAGTTATATAGAAAAGATTAGAAATTCTAGATGACTGGATTGAAGGGCTAAATGGAGAAAAAATAAGAAATTGACCTTTATTAGACAAAGTGATATGACTTTATAAAATGTTTTATATGCAATTTGTAATCAATGAAGGTAATGGAGTTTTAGCTGGGTACAAAACTACCGAGCTGAAGACTGCCAGTTTTTATCTCCTTTGTAACAATATGGGGTCTTACAATTACATTTTTTCCCAGTGAAAATTGAGTGGAATTAATATGGGTAGTTTTCAGGTAACCTGCTATGACAGGATTTTTTGTTATGTCAACTTGCCTAAGCTACAGTTCTGAAATATTTAATCGAACACTAATCTATATGTTGCTGTGAAATGACTTCTCAGATATAAATAAACTCCCTAACCAGTTGACTTTGAGTAAGTGAAATTATCCTGGATAATTTGCATTTGCATGGGCCTGACAATCAGTTGGAAGGCCCTAAAGAAGAGCTAAGACTCCCAGATTTTCTGTGTGTGTGTGTGTGTGTGTGTGTGTGTGTGTGTGTGTGTGTGTGAGAGAGAGAGAGAGAGAGAGAGAGAGAGAGAGAGATAGTCAAGATAGTTTTTCAGATCTCTGAGGCATTCCTATAAGTAAGTATTGTAACCAATTGGGATTGGGTTAAAGAAGGACCCAGGCACTAGACTCTAGCCCCCTGTATTATTCTGTATTGTATGAAGCATATAACCTACTGGGATGCCTGTTGTCTATGGATTATCTGTGATTGGACCGCCAGGACTGTCTGTTGAAACCTCAAGTAGAAACAGTGACATGTTAAGAAGTGGAATGAAAATGTGTAGTTGTGGTACCGCAAAAATTCCCTTAGATAGACTCTTGAGAATTAATGCAGCACTTTCAGTCTAAGGTGGTATAAAAGACAGCGAGTCCTCAGTTTGGGGCTGCTCTGCCTAGAGGGTTTCTTACCCCTTATTGCACGTATTTAGAACTTGAGCTCACATCCACAAGGAACTGGAAGGAATAGATAGTCATTTTCTCTTACATATCCTTTTATAACCTCTTGTATATTCTGTGCTGGTTTAGAAACAAACAAGTGAGCAACAATACAAAACAAAAAAAGCAATCAGCAAAACCTAAGTTATTATTTTTATCAAGGGCAGCCTGCAGAGTTTGTCCTGGCTCATTCTGCTGAACTGTAAGGCTCCAGCAGAAGAGGAAGGGTGGGTTTTGTTTTAGTCATTGTCATATCACAGGTCTTGGTCAGTGTCTGTCACATTGTATGTTATATTAAGTATTTATTAAATAATTTGTGATTTAATATGGCCGTACTCCTCTCCTTTCCAATAGCTTACTGCCAATTTCCATAGAAGCCCTATTGGCATATCAAATTTAATATTTCCAAAATTTGACTTATTATCAAATCTCTTAGCGTTCTTTATGATTTGTTATCCCATTAAATGGCAACTCAGGACCCAATAGCTCAAACTAAAAACACAGGAGTCTTCTTTCCCTGCTCAGCCACCTCCTTCATTTAGTCTCTAAATCTATCAACTGAGTTTCTCTATATCCATCATCCATCTGCCAAAATTTCATCTAGTTCACTATAGAATTCATATTGGGTATATTAATAGCCTCTTGGCAAGAAAGTTAATAAGCATCAGAATTGCTATCTTCCTAGGGAGTGTATAGTGTTTTGCACTATAAATCATAAGCACTTCATTCTACTTCTCTTGCTTTGAGAGAGAGAGAGAGAGAGAGAGAGAAGAAAATGGCATCCCAAACCCTTGCATAATGGGCTCTCCCTTATAAGTAACCTTAGTTAAATTTGCATCTAACTAGCAACACTTGTTACTGCTTCTTCCAAATTCCCATTAAAATTTTATAAAAACATGAACAAATTTTAAAAACTAAGGATGCAGCTCCAAAACTAGATCTGAGATTCAACCTATTAATAATATTTAGGAAACATTTCTACTAATGCCAAGTACGATGCATCTGATTTCAAAATCAACAAACAACCCCAAAAAATTCCATCAGATAAACATACAACAGTGGCGAAAGTGACATTCCTGTCTCCTGAAAGTCTATAAGAAGTGGATCCACTTCTTCCTCATGTATGGTCTTTGTCTCAAAAAAATAGGAGGAATGAATATAAAAAAATGGATACTATTCCTATAGTGTGTATACTGTATTTTGAGTGACCCATAGTGCTTTGTCCTCACACCACCATCGTTACCTTCATGGTACCTCTAAATAACCACCTGAAAATGCTAAATAACAAAGTGCGTCTGAACAAGACATGGAACAGTAGATGTAGGGTTGGGTGTGATGGCCAAGTCACTTCTCCGAAGGTATGGCATCCACAGTTATTATGCTATAGGTTGAGGCAGAGGTCACTGTACACTTGAGACTATCCTTTTTCTTGTCTAAAAATAGTAGTTAACACTTTTGTAATATTTCCTATGTGACAAGTGTTATTCTAAGCACTTTATGCATCTTAACTCAGTTAACTCTCAGAACAACCAATAAAGTAGGGATTATTATTATTATTTTTTAAATTTTTAAATGAGGAGATTGAGTCATGAAAAGTTCAAGTAACTTGCTCAAGTTCAAATAGCTAATAAATGAACTCAAGCTCTGGTTTCAAAATCCACACTGTTAACAACTACATTATACTAATAGGATAATCTTGATTCAAGAACGCTCACTAGACACTAGAGATCAAACTTGAAATTATGCATTTAAACATGCTTATTAAGCTGTGTCTATGAAGGAGATCTGATCAAGACTCAACTGAATGAGGACTCAGACCAAGTGAAGTACACATACCCCTTTTGTTAATAAGAAAGCAACCAGAAAACTATACCGAGCACCCAATAATGGAAATATATTCTTGAAGAGTTACAGTAAGGATCATATAGCCCTCTGAAAGTTATTTACTAAATACTCAGAGAATTATTCAGAAATCTATTAGCATCCTCAATAACGCATAGAAAATCTACCTTGAGAGAAAAACAAATACCATGAAGAGGATATACACTGAGATGAAAAAATACCACTTTAATATTATGTGTGGCATGGATGACTGAAAAGAAACTAAATATATCACAACGGAATATAAATATCAAGGCACTATAAAGATGAGTAAACAATATAGAAAACTGAATGAGTAGTTTAGAGGTATAATTTATTTCTTAAAGCTTGCTTAAGAATGAATGAAAATAATCAGTGACAAGCTGGTAAATATGGAGAAAACAAATATCTGAAACAGAAAGTTTGGAATGAAAGCCATAATCAGAAACATGATTGAAGAAAACTGCAGTGAAATAGCCTCAGAGTATGGAAACCAAAAGGACTCACTGTAGTTCACACAAAAACTTTTAAAGATACCTTTCCAAGATATGTCCCAATGCAGAAAATTTGCTAAATGAATAAAAGCATAAAAACAACTATGAAACTACCACCCAGTGAAAACGGATACTAATATTATATATATATTAGAAATGCATACATTTTATTATTCTCCATTTATTGTCATATAGACTAACTTCACTTGAATTATTTAAAATATTTTCCTATTTACTAAATATAAACTTACCAAAATAATTTCTAAGGTATCAGGGCATTAATTAGTCAATGAATCCTCAAATTTTCTTTAATATTAGCAAGGGTATAATAGACATTCTTATAGCTACATTCTAGCGTATAACCATTAGTGTATCCTAAGAATAAGTTGAAATTGATGATTTATATAGTGTGCACATTCTTAGGAATTTTGACCTTAATCCTGAATATATTTAAAATGGATCAAGTGGTTAACAAAAAGATTGTCTTAGCATCCAGTTTGCATGTGAAATATAAATATATATACATAAAGGACATCAAAATATAGTTTTTGTTGTTATTTTGTTGCTTAGGACAAGTAGTTTCAGAATACAGGTTAAGGCTAAGTGTTTATATTCATCTTAATATTATAAATTCTGTAATAATAGGTATAATCAATTCCTATGTACTTCACTGTAGTACTGGACTTGATAAAATGTTTTTGTACTCCTGTTCTTAGACCATAAACACTCCATATATCTTTCTCATAAATCACTTAATCAAATGTAATCATGTATTACTACGCATTATGCATTCAGGAAATTTTCTCATACATTTGTATAAATCCTGAAAGCATTAGTATATCTGTTATATAGTTGCTGTCTAGGAGGTGCTATTGGTGTAAATACTACTTGTATATTTTAAAGGGACCTGGAAGTACATATTCATCTATATGTCAGGTTTCCACAATAGAATATTTAGCAAGTAGGGCAAAAGACGATTTCGATATTTTGAAATATATATTTTTTCTTATAAACTTACATTAGGTTGTAAAAAAATATCAGAGCGCATATCCTCTGTCACCCCAGAAAGCAGAAGTATGATCAAGCATATAAAAAAATGTAAGGAGAAATATGTTGGCTCAAGGTAAAAAATATCACTTTCATTGTCTCTGCTACAATGGAACCTATGTGCCTCTCCATCTCTGGCTTCATCCAACATTTTCTCAAACTCCTCCAAAATTAATATCCCTGAACTTCACTCTGATTATGTCATTTTTGTGCTCAAAAATTTTAATAGCTCCTCAATAACCACCACACACCGTGGGCGGGTGGTCCAGCTTCTCTGTAATCTGACAGCAGCCGATGTTTCCTACCTATCCCCTCTCACTCATCTTTCTTGAAATTGAAACACTTTTACTGTTTGTGATCTAAGATTTCTTTCTGTCAGCTTTTGTCGATTTTATTCTCTCACTGTGAATTTTTACCCCACCTCTAATTCTACTAATCATCCTTTCCCTTTAAGATTGGCAGAATATCATAGTGCAGAAGTGTTGGTTTGAAACAGACTTTGGTTAAGGTTCCAGATCCACCACTGACATGCTATGTGGCTTTGAGATAGCATCTGACATTCCAAGCTTTGATCTCCTTATGAGTAATATTTAGAGGATGACAGTCTCTACTTCCCTGAGCACTTTACCACATCACTTTTCCAGGGACAGTATCTGGCACAGAGAGATGGATCAGGAAATGTTAGCTCTTGTTACTTTATCTAAAGCCTTAATGAAACACATCAGTTTTAATTTGTATTATGCTTTTGTGCATACAAGCCTTGCTTTTGTCCTCTTGTAGACTATGAACAACTGATGTCACCAATTGCGATTTATTACTTTTTAAATTGTCTTAATGCTTAGCATATCACCTGGCTCATAGTAAACCTAAATTAAATACTAGTTAAATAAAATAATCACTGAATCTATTAGAGATGACTGATAAAGGAAAGTTTGCCTCACAGAGTTTTCAGCTACTGAAAGTGTTCAAGGAGAGGGTAGCTGATCCACACAGTGGAATAATGCAGAAGGTTGAAAAAGTACAAGGAAGATAGTACAAGATGAACTCTCAGACAGGGTCTAATTTTAAGACCTTAGAAAAATAAAGAGGATTACACTACAGTTTAAAAAATAGACCAGAAAATTATTATTGAATGGCTTTAGATCATCACAGTTTATTATGAGTGCACTGTGGTAGTCTGGATGAGGTGAGTGGGTTAGAGGGAAGTAGGAGTCATGGATTTTGTGTTATTTTATCTAGGAATTATATTTAAAAAACATCATTTTCAAACATGATATTTGCTTAATAATACCTGCTAAAAAGCTGCTGTCCGGTGGTAATCGGAAACAACTGAGAATCCTGAAATTTAGTTTTGTAATGAACTAATGGTGTGCCTTTGCCAATATCCCTTAAACTCTCAGGATCTGTTTTCTCATCTGTGAAACTTCTGCTTGAACCAGATAATCTTAGACTCTAAAGTGTAAAGAAGCAGTGAGAAAACTCCAGCTCTCTAATATACAGAATGTTATGTAGACCAAAAATTGTATTTCTTAAGAATAGTAGAAATTTAGAAGCACATAAATATTCAGCAAAAGATGTGGCCAAATTCCTGACAGGCAAACTCTGGTGTGTTTTCTCATCAACCAAAATTAAACTGCAATTGTACCCCAAACAGCCTTATATGTCTGTGGGCTCCTGCCAATATGCAGTTGGATCTCTCTTCTGCAGCTGTCTGTGATGCTCCAAAGAGACAAGTGAATACTGTTGTCAAATAAAAAGTGGAGAAAATGGCATCATTAAAGCAGAATGAATAAATTACATTGGCCCTATAAGAGCATCTTTAACAAATGAACATAGACAACAGTTGAAGTATACACTTTTGATTTTGCAGGAATACAGCATCAAAGATTTTTAAAAGTGGACATTTTAATTTAATAATACATAATTTTATTTTAGTTCTATACATTAACTTTGCCACCGTTAGGCAGTTTTTATTAAATAAAACACTTTGAAAATTGAGTTTAATAAAGAGTCCTGAATGTGAAGTTGGAATATCTGGAATTTTAGTTCTCCTATTAAGGGTCTGTGTTATACAACTTTATTGGATCTTGATATCTTCATGTGTATGTAAATTAAGACTAGATTACATCCAAGGTCTTTCTAAAACTCTATGATTCTTTGATTCTGTAAGTGTTCCATTTAGTATTGTATATATATGCCAAAAATATTTTTTGTGTTGCATTCATTATAAAAATGTGTATATTATTATTTTCATATATTGTAAATTAGTTTAGGTTAAGATTATTAATAAAAACAGCTTGGTGCACACAGAGAAGTTAAATGGTTCTGGGAAATGGAATTAGAAACTGAAGCAGGTGAAAGATTTGAATGTTCGCTGCAGGTGTCAGACAGGAGCAACGCAGATATTATTTACTTCAGTGCTGGAGGCATGGGAACAAATTAAGCACTTTTATGTTTGTCACAAGTGTATTTGAACTGTGTACTCACCTCAGGTATTTAAGTTAAGATACGGCAACAGCAGCCACTGTTAATAGCAAGAATATGGGAACTGGCAGCAACAGTTTAGCAGGTAGGTAGGCACCAGTACAAAGAAGCACATAATTGACACTGAACATTTAAACGAACAGGCACACGAAGTGAGCCTTTCAAAAAAGCTGTTAGGTTGTCACAACTTAGACAACTTCTGAAGGTTATGTTCAGAGAAATGACAAAGGGTCAGGGTGGCAGGTGGTCAGAGTGGGCAGCAGAAGTAGTTTGTGTTTTACTTGGAATGATGCATAAACAGGCAGCAAAGTTGCACCCTGAGCCTGTGGTGCAGGTGCTAATTATTCTTTCAGTGGCACGAATGGAGTCAAAGAAAGGAGCCTGATTTATAGCCTATTTTCAACAGTACTGACCAAACAGAAGTAACTCCAGATGCCCATTGCAATGGGGACACTGGAGGGGCTCAATAATAAATAGCTGTGATAAATTTTTGGATGAAAATTGTTGCACCTCTGTCCTATTACTCTTTTTGCTAAGTAAGGATTATTCTGAGCTCTAGAATGTGGATTTGTGCTGACATTGACTTTAAAACTTGCACTGAATTTCATAGCTTGGCCAAATTTATTTGTCCTCTTCTCATCCACACCCCACCCAAATATCTCACAGTCAGCCTAGATCACATAGTGATAAACACCTCTTATCATAAAATAAATCTTCTAAGAATGAAATCTTTACAATTTGCACCATTCTTCTAAGCAAATAGACATTAAAAACAAAACCAAAAGGTGTTTTAGAATGCTCTTCCCTGCTTGGCTCACTTGTTGAATCCGTACTTATAATTCAAGCATTGACAGCAACACCATGTGATCCTTGAAGTCAGAACAAGTCTTTTTCCCCACTCCTACACCCCAAATTAAACACATTTACATTATGCTGAAATTTTTGTTTGTTAGTCTTTTTCATGAGACCCTGAAATCCTGACAGTAAGAAATTTATCTCAATTGTTAAGTGTTGACTGAATAGGCGGCTACATAAATGACTGGATTAATGGATGGATGATGTGCTTACAGTACTATCTTGACGACCAAAGATAGCAGGTCCAGGCTGTGGGTTGAAAATGGTCAGCATTGCAGTGAATGGTAAAATCAGTAGCTTCTGAAGCCAAGCAAAGGATAACACCAGAATTCTCAACTCTTGGTATGATTAGAATCATGTGAGAACTTTTTATAAAATACTAATATCAGTGTCTCACTCTAGTAAGCGTCTACTAGTTCAGTAGTTCTCAAAAGCGTTCCCCGGACCAGAAGCATCAGCATTACATGAGAATTTGTTACAAATGCAGATACCTGAGCCCTACTACAGTCCTACTAAATCAGAAACTCTGGGGATGAATCCCAGAAACTTATGTTTTATCAGGCTCTCCAGATGAATCTGATTCATGATAAAATTTAAGAATAATTGTGAGATTCCCATTCAATTTATATGAAGTGTAGGCATTCATATTTTCTCTACAGCTCGTCAGTTGATTCTAAGGTGCAGCCAGAGCTGTGAACCATGGGAATAGCAGAAGAGAATAGGAAGAAATATATGCATATATGAAGTCAAATTCACAATGAAAAGAAGGTGTGAAAAATTGTAAGATATTTAATTAGCTAAGTTTTTGTTTGTTTCTTATTCTGACAAGAGAAGCACATTACAGAGAGAAATGTTTTCTATACACACCTACTAGGAGTGATTTAATTATTCTGCAAAATTTCATGTCAATTCTGGATGTCATGTTATTCAGCTTTATGAAAGAATCAAACCATAAGACTATTTCCTTCAAGAATCATCATCAATACATGCATAGGTATAACTGTAAATCAAACTCAATCTTATTTAATCCTTGAACAATCCTTTGAGGGTTAAGCACTATTACACTGATTTTTTTACAGGTAGGTAAGTGGAAACTCAGGTACTTTAATTAACTTGCCCAGTGTCATATAACAAGGGAGTGACACAGCTGGGACTGGAACTCAGGTTTCTTTCACCATACAGCCTTGTTTCTCACAAGCAAAACACTTGGGATATTAACATTATTAAGTATGAATCATAAAAGTATATTCTTAAGGCTGTAATTAAAGCTCAGTGTGGGAATTTTGCTCTACATGGTTTATAATTAAGTTTACCTATTTCTATAATTGTTCTGAGTCATAAGCAAGAGAAGAAAGGAAATAATGTATCTTAATGCCTCTTAGTGGTCGAACACTTAACATGCACTGATACATTTATCTTTTAAAAATCCTCGGTTTTAAGTATTATAATAACTATTGGCTGAAAGTGATAAGAATGGTGACTAAGTCTACATATCTAGGCAGCACTGGATGCAAAATCCAAACCCAGATCTGTCTGATCACGAAGTGTTTTGACCACATTCATTCTCACTACACTGGCACTTTCCACCCTCAAACATCATGGAAGAGAAGAATCATGATTGAGTAATTCCTGACTTATCCTGAGACTGAAAGAAATGACAAAGAGTGAGATGAAAAAAAGGTAAGTTGGAAGTAAAAATAGCATGAAACTATGAAGAAATGTGAATGTCAATTTAATGGCACAAATTTAAACATTTTTTAAATGGCAGGCTTTTCAAAAAGTGAAGGGAATCTAAGCAAATTTAATGCAAATGAAAATAGAAGTGGAAAATTAACTACAGTGCTGTGTACACTGAGAAGAGAATGAATATTATGACCTAGAAAGTCACTGATGAATTAACGAAAGAAGCAGTCATGAAAGAAAAGTGAGGATGTATCAGACAGAGGGCAGAGATTGTGCATCTTAAGTGGAAGCAAAGAAGAAAATGCAGGGCATGGTCTGAGAAGCAAGTTCTAGGTGTGCTTGGAAATGAAGGTTTCGGGGATGCTGAGAGGATCAGCAATAAAAATGGAAAGGGTGGGCTTCCCTGGTAGCGCAGTGGTTGAGAGTCTGCCTGCCGATGCAGG
Source organism: Physeter macrocephalus (assembly GCF_002837175.3). Taxonomy (NCBI): domain Eukaryota; kingdom Metazoa; phylum Chordata; class Mammalia; order Artiodactyla; family Physeteridae; genus Physeter; species Physeter macrocephalus. The sequence goes on along the minus strand of NC_041223.1, from coordinate 57,938,538 downwards.
GGACATGGGCCACAACAGTGAGAGGCCCGCGTACAAAAAAAAAAAAAAAAAAAAAAAAAAGAAAAGGAAAGGGCGATAAGGTCCAAATATTTCAAGGTGTGCAATATCCTCTGAAATTTGTTCCGTACTATTAGGTGCTGCTGTGCAAAGGAGTGACTTGAAGGCTGGAGTAAGGAGACGTGTGGATCTTCAGGCACTGTGGAGGGCAGGGCCTAGATCTGAGTGAGAGGTAATGAATGCTTACGTGGATAGTGGGTACCACAAAGGGGAAACTGATCCACATTTTTTGAGAAAATAAAGACAATGTTTTTGTTGTTGTTTCTTTTCTGTTTCGTTATGTCATGTTTTGTCTTGGCACCCTGTATGGGACAATAAGAAGAGGACCAAAGGTACAATCTTGAGAAGTATGCTAAAGGCAGGTAACAGAAGGAAGCCACCATCAAGGATACAGAAGGCATTATATGACTGATGGATGAAGCAGAAGAGTAATCCTGGTTGGGTTATCACTTTCCAAAATTTAGTGTCTTCAGTTAAAACAGTTAAGTTTTTTTTAACATATCTCTATACCATCTATACTTTTATTAACAATATTTTTATTGGTTATCTATGTTTCTACATACTTTAAAATGAATTTTATATCATTACTATGTATAGGATGTCCTTATTTTTCTAATTTAAATTAAAATAGATGTGTAACTGGGTTGTCACAAGGATGGTAGTGATTAAGAAAAAGATTCCAAGATCCCCAGGCAAATGTTTCTATTTCAAATGTTCTGATTTCCCTTGTATGTGGGAAAGAACACACAGCAGTGCCCTGCTGAAAGGACAGTCTCCCTGGCCTTCAGGTCCCACTGCTTTGATGTCACCTGATTAGGGTGAGAATCTCATCAAGACAGCAGGAAGTCTCCTTGCCATTCTCACAGCTGGGATTCTACCCTCCCAACTGCTTATCCTCCAACTGCATTGCAGACTCCGCTTTCCATCTCTCTGCCTGCCCCTTGGACAAGTCAGTGGTTACAACACCAGGGATGCTGGAAGGTTTTCCCTTAAAAGTGAACTACCCACATTTACCATTCTCCTAAGCTTCCCGAGGCTTTGGGGCTGGCTGACTCTCTTCCTGAAATAACAAAAATTGTCCTGTGTATCACAAAGCCACACATCGATCAAAACAAGACCTAAAATGATAAAGCACCTAAACTCAGGAAAAGAAGTGCTAGGCTTTTAAAGGAGAACTACATTGTGGGCAAAGCACTGCTTTAGTTAAAGCAGGTTCAGTGTTAAGAACTTACGTATTCTAAGGGAATATTTAGACTAAGTTTGTAATCTTGGGTTAAGTAGCTTTAACAAATCTTGTAGTTTCCTGTTTATTACTTATAAAGAAACTATTTCCCCTAGTTATTTTAAACAAAAGTCTTGTCTTATATTAAGGAGTTTAAATAAAATCTTCAGTTTTTGGTGTAGGTATTAATTATTTTTACAATTATGAGCATTTGTAATTGACATCCATACTGGAAGACAGACACACTTAGATAATAATCTCCTCTCAACAACGCAAGACCTTACTAACTACTGGGTAGCACTGACTGGAATTGAAGGCCTGGTACACGAGACAAAAGAAAAACCTCACTGTCTCACTAGAGAGCGTTTTAGGGGATTGGTGAACGTCCTCAAACTGTATGGAAATTTTTAGGCACATTTAGCACATTTTTTTCTGAAATTAGGGTATATACCTTTCATCAGAAGTGCAAATTGACCTGTGAGTAACATACACATGTGGGAGGGGAGGGGAGAGAGAGAGAGAAACTGCTCAACCCACTGCTTTTGGATTACTTTCTGCAGTTCTAACTCATCTGAACGTGATTAATGGCAGGATTTGTTGGTCTCTGAAGTCAGATTTTGAATTGACATAGTTATGCAGTGCCTGGTCATACAGTAGGTTAATTTAGATTTTATTCTATTTTCTATAGTTTTAGAAGAGCACATATTTCCATTATGGAACTAAATTCACAACTTTGCCTGGGTAGTATATCCTAGGACAGCCCTGTGAAAATTGTATTTTAGTTGATGTTGTCATGCTCATCCTGGTTCTCTACAGTTAATGAAGTAAAATGAAATACTTATTTTTCTGTATTATTCACTCCTTTTCAGTCTTCTCAAGGGCACTCTAAGAGTCTTAAGAATTGGTGTTAGAATACTGGTATTAGATCATTAGAACATGGTCCTCGAAGAGTCTCAACAGGCCATGAATATTATCAAGTGTCCTTGAGTCAGTCATCACATACAAATGAATTTGAGATAAATGTGCCACTACTTCCCCAATTAGTGTAGGTAATCAAGAATTGATTGCAACATTAGGAGAACAGAGATCTAGTTTTTTTGTAGGACAGCTGCAAATCATTTTTATTTTAATGTTTCTTTCCCTGGAGAATTCTGCTCAGGCCTTTTCTATCATTTTTTAAAAATTTATATGATGATTTAGTTCACCACCTCCAGAGCAATTTGACCTTTGCCACCTCCACCTGCCATTTTTATCTGCCCCAAACTCAAGCAAGAAACAGGAGAAGACACACTATAGAAAAAGGCAGTGAACTGTGAATTTCTCCTATTATCAGATGGAGACCTCTCTTGGGGTGAAACTGACCTGCTTTATTTTCCATTAAAAACTCTATTATAATGTTCCTTAAAGAACTTTCAAAGCATTTAGTCAATAGCAGTTATGAGCTTGCTATAATGTAAAGTAGGATAACTAATAGTACATTGATTTTTTATTACTTCTGACATTTCTAAAACATGCAATATTTGACTTTTAAGAGTTTACTATAAAATATCCAATTTCTATGAACCAAGATATTATTTTTTATGCAATTACATCCTCCTACATTGAAACTCATGGGAAATAATAGTTTTTTAAAGTTTATTAATATGAACCTCTGTTATAGCCATCAAATTTATTTATATACACCCGGTTTCTTCCTTTTCTATCTATCCCACAAATGACTGCCACATTACACATTACAAAGACACTTAGATTCTGACCCTACTGCCCACAGACCTTCAAATTATTTATACTATCAAAGTAAAGTGAAAATTAAGAATAATTTACAAGGCTTTCAGGATCTGACCCTGTTGTGACTTGTAACCCCTTTTCTGATTACTCTACTCATTGTTTCTATACCTTATACTCTGGCCCATACTCTTTACTGTTTCTCCCAAATGCCAGTGCACATCTGTTAATTCCATCTCAGTTGCTCTCTTGCTCATAATCAAATTGTAGATTTCACTTTTTCTTCTGACCACAAGTGACTTCTTCCTTTGAATTTTATATCTGTCAATTATTTGCATTTATTATGCCTCCTTATAAATTAGATAGGAATATGCTTGCCATGGCTCCCTGTCTATACTCTGTAGTCTTTGAGGTAAGAGCTGTATCCATTTTACTTTGTTATCATCAATAGAACCTATCAGAATACTTTGAATATTATAGGTACCAAAGCAACATGTATTCAAAGAAAGATTGAGTGTAACGTGTTACTTACACTGGTGAATGATGACAATATCATTAGTTCATTCATGAATTCAACAAGTTTATGAGGTTCCCACTACGTCATAGGAATTGTTTTCCATGTTATTTGGAACCTGGCCCTGAGGCAGATTTCATCTAGAAACCTTGACTTTCTCACATATTTCTCTGCTTTCCAGGACCTTTCCTATGATCACTGCCATCTTTTGGTATGCTTCTAATTAAACCAGATAAATTTCCCAACCTGAAACTTGAAAACATTGCTGTTGTGGAAAATGACCATCCTACAGAAATCCCTCCATGCATGTTACTCTCTGCCACCTCAGAATGAACATTGCTGACCACTGGTAGAGTCTGGATTGTATTCGAACTCTCTACGTCTTCCTCTTGAACTGATGGTCTGATACAGTGGAGAGACTAATACCCCTCTATCAGCTTCTCTGATTCCCATCTTGTGGCAATCATAACTTAATCTGCTCTTTCTTACAGGAAACTTAAGCATGGCATGCTATTTATTTATGTCATCCACTGTAATTTTCTGAAAATACTATTTCAGGCAACATCTATGCCTTTAGAATTTTAATTTAGTGAGAATTAGGAGTCATAGCCTCATGGTATAGGTAAAATCTGATTTAACATAACCTTTATTTCAAAGCATGGTACTGCAGGTTTATTTGTTTTAGAAAACAAATACTTGAGCAGACACTGTATTTGCTAACACTTAACAGAAAGCCTGGTGTATAGTATGTTCTCAATACATATTTACGGAATCAGTGAAATGTGGTGCTTTTGTGCATTAAACAAGGCAAACAAAGAACACCTGAAAGTAGGGCTTGTGTGTGTGTGTGTGTGTGTGTGTGTGTGTGTGTGTGTGTGCACGTGTGTTTTCTTTAGCTGTAAGACTGTACAGACTCTGGCTCCTCTGTGGTTCTGGCTTCCACTTTCATTGGAATATCTGTGTCTATTCCTGGCTCTATATGTGTGTAACATATCTGGGCTTTTCTTATCTTCAAAATGAAGGGAACTGATTTAAATAATCTCTAAATTCTCTTCTAGCTCTAAAATCTGAGATTCTACAGATTAGGTTTCCTTATCTTATTTTATTCTTTTGTCATTGTTGTTATTCTTGGATGTATTTTGCATTTCTTCTTTCCACAGGACGCTAAGGCACTATTTATAAATACATACATAGTAGGAGGCATAGACACTGATTAAAAAATATTCTGCGGGCTTCCCTGGTGGCGCAGTGGTTGAGAATCCGCCTGCCGATGCAGGGGACATGGGTTCGTGCCCCGGTCCGGGAAGGTCCCACATGCCGCGGAGCGGCTGGGCCCGTGAGCCATGGCCGCTGAGTGGGCGCGTCCGGAGCCCCGCAACGGGAGAGGCCACAACAGTGAGAGGCCCGCGTACCGAAAAAAAAAAAAAAAAAAATTCTGCTATATAAACGTAATGATGCATGAATAAGGTAGTATTTTTAGAACTTCTTATTTCAAAGTTTGCTTTGGAAGCAGGTTATTAACATATTGCTCTTAACAGCTAGCTTCTTGTAGGAGAAAGGCAGGGGCTGATGATAAAATGGTCTCATTAAAGTGAGATTTGGCTTTACTCTGAATGTCAAGTGTATAGATTCAGGCTTAGAGTAAATCTGGGCCCTTTGAAAGTTGCAGTATCTATGGCTTTGCTCATCCCCCTGGACTTTTTTCTTCTCTACTCTGCACTGTTATTTATTTCCTCACAGCTTTGCACAGCCTAATTATGAACTCCTCAAAGATATGAATCACATCCATACTTTAATTAACGCTTTCAGTAAATTCAGGATGCTTGTATAGAATAGCTATCATTCAAAAATGATGTAAACTATATGAACTAATGTTAAACTTTTTAATCCTTAAAATTTTGCTATTAGCAATTTTATTTGAAGGAGTTCTATTTGCTGGTAACCAAAATCCAGAAATCTTGGGAAATCTTGCAGTTTGATTTGGACTCTATTGTTTTGGCTCTGTTTCTTAGTAATAGGCCTGGAGACTCAGTATTTCTATCTTTAGGTACATTGTCATTTGCCTCCTGGCAAGGATTCACAGCAATGGTATTGGGTCACAAGACTCAGAATCTCCCCTCGCCATTTCCCAGAATGCCTTTCTTGATCATGGTAATCTCACACAATCTCATATATCTGAAGGTAGGCAAAAAGAGTTTCTTTTTACAAAACTAGCTTGTATTGTGAATTCTTAATTATTCTCAGGTGGGCCATACCAAAGAGAATAAGATTTCACTAAGAACAACTCTTTACCAAAGTATAAGTTCCTTCTGAGGGAAAAGATTTTTGTCAGTTTACTTGAGTAATATTTCCCTAGTTTCTAGAGCAGAGCTCACACATATCAGACACTTGATATATATGAACTGGCAACCTGGTATCTTTCTACTAATCACTTTAAATCTCCCATTCCTGTGGTTCTCTAGCATGTGCCTCAGAGAAAATAAGCAATATCAAAAAGACTGGTATCTGTCAACCCACTGTGAAGGAATCCTTACTAGGATCCACCATGCAGCCAGCTACATTTTTAGATGTATTATAGTTGAAACACTATTTTTTCTTTTTTGTATTTGGGTTTGCATTACAAAAAATAACCAAATAAAAAAAAAAAAAAAAAAAAAAATAACCAAATAATAGCACCACTTAAATTAGCTTAAGAATAATGAACTTATAAATAATTATTCTAAGCTGTCCAGTTGAAGTTGAGGATGGGATCTGAGCTAGACTTCAGAGAAAAGTAGAAACCAGTACTTGAACAATGTCAAGACTCTTTCCACCTCTTTTCTATCTTCCTTGTGCATCTTCCTTCTTATCTCTCTCCTTCTGTAAACTCTACTCTCTTTAAATTTTGGTTCACAAGAGTTTTCATGGTCAAGAACCATTCCAGAATCTTTATCTTACAGCTTCAGCCATTTGAGAGTTTCTCCTATTTGCCTAGGCTTAATCAGGGGCATGCCATTGAAATTCTCAAAGTACACTTTGCAAAAAGTTAAAAGTACAGTTTTCGTAGAAATATAGAATAAGCATGTGTCAAAATGTATTAAACTTCTTTATGAGAAACCTTGCTTTTAAAAAATTAAGAAAAACCAAAGTGTTTCTATTCAAAGTATTTCTTTCTTTTCTATTTAAAAAGATAGAAAGCTGGAGTAGGATTTCTAAATCACATACAAAACAGGTTGATGTCCCAATGGACAATAAAAAATAAATACAACTTTGGGGGGGAAATCTTTAGCATGCTTGTATCTCTATTTGCATCTAAACATTCATTTGCATTGCTATTTGACATGAAGCATTTACAATACTATCAATTTTATACAAATCACTAGCTACCTTTACTGAGTTCTTAAATCCTCCATCAACAGTAAATAAAATAAAATAAAATAAAATAAAATAAAATAAAATAATAAAATAAAATAAAATGTATATAGCACTAGAAAATTACAGAACTCTTGGCTAGTCCTGTCAGACAATGCTCTAGTGTGACACTGAATGGACATGCAGTCATCTTTTACTTATTTCCAAGTTATGGATATTTTAAAATAATGCCATAAAGATTCTTTACTCACATTGTGAAGATTAAATGAGAATAGGTATAGAAAATGCTTAATGCAGTGCTTGGAACAAATTAACTCACCATAGAGTTTATTTATTTTAAATATTATATTTATTAATGTTATTTTACAAAAATACAATCCCCTTTGAGTTTATGAGATGTTACTTCAGATAATTTTTATATTTATATATATAAAATATATTTAAGTAGTATATACTTAAATATACTTACATAAAATATATATAAGTAGTATATTTGTTCCTTCTTTCTTTCCTTCATTCTTTGATTCCTTCTTTGCTTCCTCCCTCCCTCCCTCCTTCACTCCTTCCCATCTTCCCTTTGTCAAAAATCCAGAAACAGTAAATGTTAAAACCAGATCAGTAAGATAGTATTTGGCAAGAGTTTATTGAACATAGAAGAACAACTCATAAACTGGGAGTCTTCAAATCCAAAAATGATACAAAGCTTAGAGGTATGATATTACAGGATGACTTTTAAAGTGAAAATAAGGAAGTTTTTAACCTTTACAATGATAGGTTATTACAGTGGTGGTTCTAGACATTATGGGATTCGTTAAAAGTGACTATCTTATACCACTTTAGAAAGATGACTTAAGTTTCTTTTATGATTATCATCAGAAGCATTTATAAGAAATAATCTAAGTTAAGTTTTGCTTGTTCACAATATAAGCTAGATTTAGTTTTGCTTACATGGCTTATATAGTTTTGCTGTTTGGGGATTTTGAAGCCTGGTCTCCATTTTATTTTAACACCTTCCCTTCTTCCTCCCCCTCCCTCTCTCTCTTCTTCCCTTCTCTCTTTCTTTCTCTCTCTTAAATTCTGGCATGCACCTGATTAGCCAAGCTATTTGTCTCCACAGAATTAAATCAAAATGAACAGTCCACTTCATCCCCTCCATCTTTTGTTCCTGCTATCCCTGCCTTGCCTTACTCCGCTGCAGACATATTGGCTTTGGGATATTAGCGATTTCCCACTGGCTCTTATCTCCTCTAGGAACTCTCAGCTTACAGCTTTTTCCAAGGCAAATTCCCTAACCTCCTTCAAATCTTTTATTCCCAAATCATCTTCTCAGTGAGATCTACTCTGTTTGATTTAAAATGGAACTTCCCCAACTCCATTTCTCCTTTCTCTTTTGCCTTGATCTGTTTTTTTCCATAGTATTTAACCCTTCACAGATATCATGTTATTTAATTTTATATTATTTTTATTTTTTCATATCTGTCTCTATCCCCTCCCATCAAAAGATACACTAGAATATAAGCTTCATGAATACACAGATTTTTGCCTGTTTTGTTTACTATTATATTCCAAGTGTCTGGAAAAATTCCTGGCACAGTAGAGGTTCTAGATAAAGATACATATTTGTTGTAGATTTATTGAAAAAATAAATGTCACAACAGGGAAAATAAACAGCAAAACTTCAACTCCACTCTCAGAAGGTGATCCTAGTGGACTCTATATAAGGAAAAGTCTTCCAGTGAGAATAAACTGCTAAGGAAGGCAAGCTAACAAATGGAAACTTGTGAGATTCACTATTCCTATTTTGGAGGCTATTAAATATTATATTTTTGAGGCAGTGGTCAAGGCACTATGCATCTCTTTCCTTGGATAATTTTTAAATTGTGGTTATTCTGGATTTCTTCCACAATTTTTGTATCAGGTATTTTGAAAATGGTTAAATTTATTAATTAAACCAGAAATTGTCAAACTATAATCTGTGAGCCAAATCCTACCCACTGCCTGTTTTTCTGCCATCTGTGAGCTAAGAATGATTTTTACATTTTCATAGTTGAAAAATATTAAAAAATAATATTTCACAGCATGTGACTATCATATAAATTCAGTTCAGTGTCCATAAATAAAGTTTTATTGGAACATAATCACACTAATTCATTTCTGTGGTGTCTATGACTGTTTCTTGTGATAAAATAAAATTCATGAGTCCATATGATATAATAAATAACAAAATAAATTAATAAATAGAGGAGCAGGCTCCCCAGGTGGCGCAGTGGTTAAGAATCCGCCTGCCAGTGCAGGGGACATGGGTTCGAGCCCTGGTCCGGGAAGATCCCACATGCCACGGAACAACTAAACTAGACCCATGCGCCACAACTACTGAAAGCCGCGTGCCTAGAGACCGTGCTCCGCAACAAGAGAAGCCACCGGAGTGAGAAGCCTGTGCACCACAACGAAGAGTAGCCCCTGTTTGCTGCAACTAGAGAAAGCCCGCATGCAGCAACGAAGACCCAACACAGCCAAAAATAAATTTATTTAAAAATAAATAAATAAATAAATAGAGAAGAATAGATAAATATCCCCTACAGAAGAATTTCAAATATTGGTGACAGAAAGAAAACAGCAAATGGAAAAGTAGCAGGCATGGATGTAGAAATTAGTGGACAAAAGTTTAAGCAGAAATAGGGTATTTGTATAGTCTCAAGATATCTCCTACAAAATATTTGGTAATTAAAAAGGGAAAACAGCAACTTGACAAAACCCAAGCAAACACCACTTTTGCCAAGTGGTCAAGTGCAAGGTTAACATCACCAGTAATAAGATACAGACATCATGTACCCCTGATATGATGCACTAGGAAAGGCATACGATTTCTGAGATATCTTTCACAAGAATGCATAACCTCAATCTAATCAAAATAAAACATCAGACAAACCAAACTAAGGGACATTCTATAAACTGACCAGTACTTTTCGGAAGTATAAAGTTTTTTTTAAAGAAAAGTCTGAGGCGCTCTCCTATGTTAGAGGAGACTAAGGAGACATAACAACTGAATGCAACATGATATCCTGGACTGGATCCTGGGACAGAAAAAGATAATATTAAAAAAAAAAATGAAACTCACATAAATTACATATTTTGGTTAATATTGAATAGCATTGTATCAATGTTAACTTCTTAGTTTTGATAAATATTCTGTGGTTAAGTTGTTAGCATAAAGGGAAGCTAGTGGAAATGTATATAGAAACTCTGTATGCTATCTTTACCAACTCTTCCGTAAATTTAAAATTATCTAATCATAGAAAGTTTGTTTTAATGCTCTATATTACTCTTTTCCCTTTTGTCCTCCAAGAGGGCCCTAACAGTACTGAGGAGGGTGACAGTTACACCATAGTTCCTTATTGAGCAAGCAGAGAATGGAAAAACCAGCCCAGATAACACTCAAGCTGCTTCCTAAGCTCCCTGACGCTTTCTATTCCCTTCAGGAGCAGACACAGCCAGAAGAGAAAAAAGAGCAAAAGGAGAAAGTCAGAGTGGCTTATCTTCTTTGCATGCCCAGAAGGAAGAAGGAAGGCAGATCTTAGAAACCAGAGAGAAAAGCTGAATACGATGTATTATTCCCAAACTGTCTCTATTTCTTTTTATTATTTTTAACTTTAAAAAAAAATCTTTATTGGAGTATAATTGCTTTACAATGGTGTGTTAGTTTCTGTTGTACAACAAAGTGAATCAGCTATAAGTATACATATGTCCCCATATCCCCTCCCTCTTGAGCCTTCCTCCCACCCTCCCTATCCCACCCCTCTAGGTGGTCACAAAGCATCGAGCTGATCTCCCTGTGCTATGTGGCTGCTTCCCACTAGCCATCCATTTGATATGTGGTGGTGACTATATGTCAATGCTACTCTCTCACTTCGTCAGAGGTTCCCCATCCCCTGCTGTGTCCTCAAGCCCATTCTCTAGGTCTGTGTCTTTATCCCTGCCCTGCCACTAGGTTCATCAATACCAGTTTTTAAGATTCCATATATATGTGTTAGCATATGGTATTTGTTTTTCTCTTTCTGACTTACTTCACTCTGTATGACAGACTCTAGGTCCATCCACCTCATTACAAATAACTCAGTTTTGTTCCTTTTTATGGATGATTAATATTCCATTGTATATATGGGCCACATCTCCTTTATCTATTCATCCGTTGATGGACATTTAGGTTGTTTCCATGTCCTGGCAATTGTAAATAGAGCTTCAATGAACATTGTGTACATGTATCTTTTTGAATTATGGTTTTCTCAGGGTATATGCCCAGTCATGGGATTGCTGGGTGGTATGGTAGTTCTATCTTTAGTTTTTTAAGGAACCTCCATACAGTTCTCCATAGTGGCTGTATCAATTTACATTCCCACCAACAGTGCAGGAGGGTTCCCTTTTCTCCACACCCTCTCCAGCATTTATTGTTTGTAGATTTTTTGATGATGGTCATTCTGACTGGTGTGAGGTGATACCTCATTGTAGTTTTAATTTGCATTTCTCTAATGATTAGTTATGTTGGACATCTTTTCATGTGTTTGTTGGCAATCTATATGTCTTCTTCGGACATACAGATTGTTTCTTTTTAAATAATAATTATTTTATTGTGGGAGGAATACTCTTCAAATAACAAAATCTAGGCATTGTACTAAATAGCAATTCAAACAAGTTTAGCATATTTATCATTTTACTCTCGTTCCTCATAGATGTTTAAATAGAATAAAAGCAAATGGCAATCTGATTCCCTCATTTACATGGAGAAGATGGGAACAACATTGCCTGGAATATCAGTTAATGAAAGTTAGGTTTCCAAAGAGCAGAGATGATATTATTTTTAAATCATCTTATTAGAACACAGGGGGAAAGGGTTTTGATTTACATGTATATTTCAGACCACAAATTATCAATAGTTCTTTGACTTCATTATTTTCATCTAAAACCAGACAGAATGGGAGTGGATATGTAGGAAAACAATGTGAGTATTTGCATTCTGACCTATGACTATCATCAGCAAGTAGTTTAAGCAAAAGTAAAATCCACTAAGTAGCAAAGTAATTAATCACAAACCTCTACCTAAATCACTGGCACTTTCTTGTCATCTGAAGTGAGTGACCCTTTTCCTTCTAAGTCCCACAATAAGGATAACAAATTCTGAAACTTATAAGGGCAAGCAGATAAAATAATTGAGTGAATTAGGCAGTGGTAAGCACTGTGGCAAACAGAAGAGCCCTTATCTCAGCATAAAACAGCGGCCACTAATAGGTGAGAGCTAATTGTTGCCTTACAGGAAGGTAAGCACAATGTTTTCAGATTTTTTTTTTCAAGAGAAAGCAAAACCCCAAAATTTTATAGGAAATCTCTCCAGCCTGTGATTCCTTTTCCACAGGAGTGTTAGTGCTACTAGGCATATACAGTCTTTGTTTCTTGTCCAACAGAAGAATAGGCAGCAGGGAACACTGAAATCCTAGGGGAGTAAGAGGATGGGGATTGGTCCTTAGAAGAAGACTATACACTTGTTAGAATTTGTTTTTTAAATCTTTGTTCAAAGAAGAATGGGTAACGAAAGCTTAAGAAAGGTTTTATTTGCTGTAGAACACCTTAAGGATTTTGATACCCTAAAGTGCATGTAAATCTCCAAGAGGAGATTATCATATTCAATTTTTTCCTAAACCTTTCAAAGTATGAAGAGATATTTTCTGGCTTTGTGAATACTAAAATGCCATGTATCTAAATTCATCTGCATTTATATATATTACATATATTTATGAAGTTTTGTTTTCTGGGTATTTATGTACATTTGAGCACACATGCATTTTCTTGGCCTTCTCATGTTTCAGAATTGCCATCTAAGTTTGGTAAAGTGTGACCAGCAGATTGTTTTACCCCTGGCAAATGTGACTAGTAATCTTGAGTTGGGGTAAAGCAGATGTTTGCAGAGCTTTGGTTCATATTTCTGATTTTGGTACTTCAGCTTGTTCTTTATGCTATGATTATATTGCAGTACTCTATAATCATGCCTCATCAATTCACGCTGGTTCAATGTATCCTTAGCGTGTTTCTTTTGTGAACCTCCCTTGTCTTTGCCCTACTATAGCTGGGTATGTTAGCCTGCTGAGATTCAAGTCTCTGCGTATGTCCTTCTGAGAGCAATTGCCATCTCAGTGTATTTAGATAAGTATATGTATGTATATGTACTTTTGATTCTTCTGTTTGAAACAAAACTTTTATGTTATTGATAGTCAAAATTTGACATACGTTACAAGTAAAAATCTCACTGAGATGTAATGAAAGCCTTTAGCTGGTAATCAGGATATCCTGACTTTAGTTTTTGCTTTGCCATTTGTTAATTATAATAAATTCACAAGGCCAAACATAGATACCCTCTGTTTCTTTATCTGTGAAAAGAGAAAATCATACTAAATAGTCTGTGATCACAAAGGTTGTGATATTCAAAGGCAGTGGTTTTCAATTAAGAAAGCATTCAAATCACTTGTGGGGCTTGTTAAAAACACAAACTGCTGGGACCCAGCACCTAAGATTTGATTTAGCAATTCAGGGGTGAGGGTCATGAATTCACATTTTTCACAAGTACTCAGGTAATGATGACGGTTTTCCAGAACACAATTTTTGTAGCACTACTCTATGAAACATCAGGCATCGGCATGATGTTATGTTCAACTCTTCATACACTAGCTGAGCAATATTTCCTGATTCTATATGACTTTACTAGTTTTAGAAGACTGCATGGGTTGGGAACATAAGGCACAACAGTATAATAGGAAGAATAAGGACTTTGAAGTCACTTATACTTGAGATTGAATCTCATTTATCTCTGTAAACATTTTGAACCTCAATTTCTTCATTTCTAAAATAAGAGGACTAACATTTGTTTCATAAAGATACTATAAGGGTTAAATACGTGTAACTATGTGCATTACATTTAGATTTTATTTCCTCCTTCCTTCACCACCTTCTTCTTAATTCCTTGTTCTCATTTTACTACAAAGATCACTTGTCCACAATTCAGGTAGCTAACACAATAAGAAAATTTAGTTATTTCAATATTTAGTAGAAGCCTATTTGTCTAGGCATGTACAAGGGATAGGGAGACTAGCTGATAAGAAAATATAATGAAAGTGATTAATACACACCACCTGTTCTCAGAAAGTTTCATTCTAATAGATATCGTAGAAGCACTAAGGAAGGGTACCAAGCCCAACTTCACAATTTGAGAGGGGGTGAGATGGCAGTGTCACAGAATGCATCTTAGAGAGGATTCTGCCTTTACTTATCTTTAAAATGAGTTTGAGCAGTGAGCTAAGAAAGGTTTTTCAGAAAAGTCTATAAAATATAATAGAGGCATAGGCATGAACTATCTGTCTTTGGAACTTAAGTATATGTAATATGTGTATATATATACATATTTATATATAGCTTGTTAAGCATGTATATTTTGATTTTCTATCAACATAGTGAACAAATAACAGCACTCATTTACTCGTTCATGATTATACAATTAGGGCAGATTTTGGCGGGATGGATCATCTGCTACACAAGCATCACTCATGTGACTGGTAGCTGCAGCTGGTCACTGGCTGGGATCTCAGCTGGAGCTGTTAACTAGGAGTTGGGATTCTCCTCCATGTGGACTTCTCCACGTGGCTGTCTGGTCTATCTCAAAACTGGATTCCAAGAATGAGTGTTATTGACAAGGGTGAAAGCAGAAGCAAAGCTCTTTAAGCCTGCCTTTTGGATTTGAATCTTAGCCACTTCTGTAAAGACATTGTGCCTCAATTTCCTCATCTTTTGAATGGGACTAGTAAGCTTACATCACAGACATGATGCAAGGGGTAATATATGTAAACTAGTTAATTGCATTTAGATATTAGGTAAACAGCATGACTTCTGCCATATTCTAATGGAGAAATTCAGTCATGAGGGTATGGTGATGGTGACGGTGACTGGACTCTACCTCTCAATGGGAAGAGTACAAAGATTTTATGGCCACCTATCATTACCACAGTGAGACAAAAAGTAGCAGGGCTAAAGAAGGTGACAGAGATCAGAATATGGAGAACTTCATAAACAATGCTAAGTGCTTAACTTTCATCTTGAAGCTAAAAGAAAGTCATTTTAAACAGTGGAGAGACGTGCACATATTTGATTTATAATTAGATTTTTTTTTTTTTTTTTTTTTGCGTTACGCTGGCCTCCCACCATTGTGGCCTCTCCCGTTGCGGAGCACAGGCTCCGGACGCGCAGGCTCAGCGGCCATGGCTCACGGGCCCAGCCGCTCCGCGGCATGTGGGATCTTCCCGGACTGGGGCACGAACCCGTGTCTCCTGCATCGGCAGGCGGACTCTCAACCACTGCGCCACCAGGGAAGCCCGTAATTAGATTATTTTGAAAACATCGTGGGCATGGGTTTGAGAAGGGTACAACTGGAGTAAAGGAAACCAGTTTTAAGCTGCTGCAAGTTTTTAGATGCCTGAGCATAAAAATCAATCTGGGAGAACAGTTGTAGCAAAGAAAGTGACAGAATGGAGATAGAGATTTATAAATTGGAGATAGAGGCTGGAGACGAAGGGGTTTGTTTTTGCAGAACTCTAGGGAAGGCAGCCTGAATATGCCTGGTGGTGAGGGAGGAGGGCGAGCTGTGAGAAGATGATGTATCTAATTTTGGGCATTTGGGTTTAAAGGTGAATGAGAGATTTCAGAGAGAGTAGTACTATTTTGAGTTCAAACTTGTTGAATTCCTGCTTTGTAGGCAGATGGTCCAGAAAGAAAATATAGCTACACAAAATAGTCTACTATTTGTGGCATGTTAAAAGAGACTTTTTTTTTTTTAGAAAAGTCGATAAATTATTGAATTAAATTTCTAAAGGAAAACAGCTAAAATACACCTATGTATTAGAATTAAGAGAGAATACAGTACTTTCTCTATTTGTTTAAATGTTAATTGCTAATTAGAAATTCATGAATTTACATTAACCTATTCCTAGGAAATGAGTCTATATTCTTGCAGTGACTTCTATTTTAAAGGTTCTGTGGAGGTTGGTACATTGGCTGGGTTTATTTGCCCTTCATTGATTTATACATCTTACACAAAAGAGATACCAAGATTCCTGCCTCTGCTGTTTTTCACAGTATCCATGAGTAGTTTTCTGCTTCTTCAACAATAGACTCAAAAGGATTGCCATTGACATCCTTATCTCCTCAGTCCATCCTCAGCCACTCCCCTTTAGTGATTTTTTTTTTTAAGGAAAAACTCATGTAAATCTGTCACGTGTCAAAATAGGTTGATACCTGCTGTCTTTTAAATCTCTTAACTAAGAATAGAATATTTACACTATAGAATTTCTCTCTCCCATATCCCATTTTATACTGCAAGTATTCCAGCAAAAACCCAGCTGTTTTTACCCTAAAATAATGTATATGTCCTATCAATATGTTTCATGCACATACTAATAAGTTAAATTGTATCCATAAGAACTTCTGTGAAATCTAAGACCCTTCAGCTCTGCCTTCCTCTGGCTCCATTTGCCATATTCTTATTTAATCCCACTCAGGGGAAGTAAACTCTTTAGCCTGTTTTGAATACAATTCTTCTCATTTACATAACCAAAATGCTTTTTTTTTTTTTTGCAGTACTCGGTCCTCTCACTGTTGTGGCCTCTCCCGTTGCGGAGCACAGGCTCCGGACGCGCAGGCTCAGCGGCCGTGGCTCACGGGCCCAGCCGCTCCGCGGCATGTGGGATCCTCCCGGACCGGGGCACGAACCCGTGTCCCCTGCATCGGCAGGCAGACTCTCAACCACTGCGCCACCAGGGAAGCCCCAAAATGCTATTTTTATTGTATTAATTTTATTTTTTTAAGCTTTATTGAGATAAATTGACATATCACATTGTGTAAGTTTAAGGTCTACTATGCAGTGATTTGACAGACAATAAACTGCAAAATTATTGCCACAGTGAGGGTAGTTAACAAATCTATCACCTCACGTAATTACTTTTTTCTGTGTGTGGTAAGAACTTTTAATGTCTACTATCCTAACAATTTTCAAGTACAAAATACAGTATTGTTAACTATAGTCACAATGCCTTACATTGCATCCCCAGAACTTATTCATCTTGTAACTGGAAGTTGGTACTCTTTGACCACCTTCACCCTTTGCCCTTGGCAATAAGAATTTACTCTCTGTTTCTATGAGTTAGGGTTTTTTAGATTCCAGGTATAATTGAGGGCATATAATATTTGTCTTTCTCAGTCGGATTTATTTCAGTTTGTATAATGCCCTCAAAGTTCATCCATGTTGTTGCAAATGGTAGGATTTTCTTTTTTTTATGGCTAAATAATACATATTTGCAGTTTTCATTCTTTCACCATTGACTATGATGTTAGCTGTGGGCTTTTCATAGATGGATTTTAATATGTTGAGGTAGTTTTCTTCTATTCCTAGTTTGTTAAGTGTTTTTATCACGAAAAGTTCTTGAATCTTGTCAAATGCTTTTTTTCTTCATCAATTGAGATAATTATGTGGTTTTTGTCCATTCTACTATGTACTATATTACACTGATTGATTTTCATTTTTTACTTCATATGTTGAGCTGTACTCACATTCCAGGAATAAATCTCATTTTGTCATGTAGTATAATTCTTTTAACGTGCTGCTGAATTCAGTTTGCCAGTGTTCTGTTGAGATTTTTACATAAATATCCATTAGGAGTATTGGTTTGTAGTTTTCTTGATTGTCTTTGTCTGGCTTTGGTATCAGAGTAATGATGTCCTTATAAAGTGAAGACTTGTTTCTTTCTCTTCAATTTTTGGGAAGAGTTTCAAGAGTACTCATACTAATTCTTCAAATGTTTGGTTAATTTTTATAGTGAAGCCATCTGATCCTGGGCTTTTATTTTGGGGGGCAGGGGTGGCTTTTGATTATTGATTGAAACTACTTACTAGTTACTGGTTTGTTCAGATTTTCTGTTTCTTCATAATTCAGTCTTGGTAAGTGGGTGTTTCTAGGAATTTATGCACTTCTTTTAGGATATCAAATTTTTTGGTGTACAATTGTTGATAATATCTTATAATTCATTTTCCTTCTGTGTCATCAGTTGTAATGTTTTAATATATTGTGTACCCATTAAGATAGATTTATAGTTTCAAAAAATATTTTTGTCACTTAAATTCTAGGCACCAAAGTTACGGTAACACAGTTTACTATGTCAGTCCATGTATTACCTTTACAGTGAAACTTTATATTTCCATTTGGCTTCATGTTGCTGTCCAGCATCCTTTTGTTTTATCTTAAAGGGGTTCCCTTTAGTGTTTCATGTGGAGTTAGCCTGTGGCAATAAACTGCCTAACTTTTTGTTTATCTAGGACAATTTTAATTTCTTGTTCATTTTTGAAGGATATTTTTTCTGGATATAGTGTAATATTCTTTGTTGACAATTTTATTCTTTCAGCATCTAAGTGTGTTATCCCAATCTGTTCTGGCCTATAAAGTTTATTCTGAGAAATCTGCTGATAAGCTTATGGAAGTTTTACTTTTATGTGATGAGTTACTTTTTTCTTGCTGCTTTCACGATTCTTTGTGACTTTTGGTAGTTTTATTATAATGAATGTGTATCACTGTGGTTCTATTTGGATTTATCCCAAATGGAGTCTTTGTGCTTCTTGAAATTATATGTCTATTTCTTTCATCAGATTTTGGAAGTTTTCAGCCATTATTTTTTATTTATTTTTTAATATCTTTATTGGTGTGTAATTGCTCCACAATGGTGTGTTAGTTTCTGCTTTATAACAAAGTGAATCAGCCACTAGCCATTATTTTTTCAGAGAAACTTTCTGTCCCTTTTTGTCTCTTCTCCTTCTGGGATTTCCATAATGTGTATTTTAGTCCACTGGATGGTATCTTATAAGTCTCTTAGATTTTCTTCTTATTTCTTAATTCTATTTTCTTTTTCCTCTTCCGATTTAATGACTTCAGATGACTTTTGTTTAAGTGTGATCATTCTTTATTCTGCCTGAACAAGTCTGCTATTGAAACGCTCCAGTGAATTTTTTAGTTTTTTTTAACTCCAGAATTTCTGTTTAATTCTTTTTATAGTTTCTTTTTGTTGGTATTTTCATTTTGTTCATGCATTGTTTTCCTGGTTTCAATTATTTGTTTATCTGTAGTCTCTTTAAGTTTGTTAAATATTCTTATGACAGTTACTATTAAATTATTTGTTAGGTAGCTCATAGATCTGTATTTTTTTAGGTTTGGTTTCCATAATTTTATTTTCTTCCCTTGATTGGGCCATATTTTACTATTTCTTTATATGCCTTTTAATCTTTTTCTGGGATATGGGCATTTGAAGAAGACAACCTCCTCTGTAGTCTTTGCATACTTGCTTTATGAAGGGAAAAACCTTTGCCAGTCAGCCTGGCTAAAGGTTTCAGGACCTCTCAAATCTTTTCTGATCTCTTGTTCTCCCTGGAATCTGTCTGTGGAACTGCAGCTCTTACATGCAGTGGTGCTTGCCTATTTTTAGTGGCTTCCAAATTCTGCCACTATTCCCTAAATGCTCCAAAACAGGCAAGATAAAAGCCATTCTATCAGGCAGGCTCTCAACAAGCTAGAATGTTGGATGCACTCTTGTTTCCATCCAATGGGAGAGCCCAAGTATGGTAAGTTTCCTCTGGTTGCATGCATTATACTGTGTAGGTGGACAGACACAAATGGGTATTTAAAACTCCATGAATTTTCAAACCTGTTTTGCTGGAATTCCTTCTTGATTTTACATATACCTAAGTGCTATAGCTTGTCAACCACTCTCTAGGGTTCTGGTCTTATATACTGTTACCTCAATGTCTTTGTGGGGGAAGGAATGTCTGTAGCATTCTATTCTGCCATCTTTCTGACATGTCTCTTCTATCAACATCTTTTGATTTCCTGGACTGCAGCCATAATTTCTTCTATTGCATATATTCTTTCTTGGCTTATTTTCTAGTGTTGGAGTAACCCTGAATTTACTTTTGCAGAATGGATATAGGGTGGGGTGTGGAGTATATGTGTGGAAGAGTGATGAGATTGACTATTCAGCTATAGATTTTCAAATAATATTCAGATTTCATTTCTCTCCTTACTGCTACCTGCCTTTTTGTATTCCCAGGCATCCTGGGCATTCTTTAGCTTTCTAGGGGTTAATTTTCTGAAAGCTCTCCATCAGTAACTGCTTTTTCATTCACTCTTCATCTTCCAAAATGTTAATAAAATTATGTGCAATGATGTTCACATCTTGTTCATTTTTTTTGGTGAATTTTCTTATATATTTTGTTTTATTAATCTTATTTTAATGGGGTCTTGGGAAGGAGATCCCATTGAGTGCTACTCGCTCAATCTACCAACTTGAACTAGTTCTCATTTTTTCTTTGTGGAATTTTTATATGAATTGTTCAGTTCATCAAATATTTATTAAGCAAGGTTAGCTTGCTTCATGCTTGATAATATGAGATCAAAGATATTTTCAAATATGAGAATATGAGTTCAAACATTATGTTAGAAAACATGAGTTCAAAGTTATTTGAGAACTTTATATTCTAGTCCAAAAAAAAATGCATGAACAGGTACTTGCCATTCAATATAGTACTAATATTGACTGTAATTTTGAGTACTTCCTATGTGTTAAGCATTGAAAGGTATATTATGTTAAGCCTCAGAATGATGATAGCTAGCCACATACTTTTTAGAATACATACAGGAAGACCTATGAATATTTTGTAATCAGTTTCAAGAGATTCATTGAACTCATGAAGCTAATCTATGGGCCTGGATAGATCCCAGATTAAATGTCCTTAACATACATATTTTCCATTCGTTTGTTTACTAGAAAATTCTTATTGAGTACCTAAAACAAGCCAGGCATTATTCCAATATGGGGGAGATATAGCAGTCAATGAAACAGACAAAAATATCTGCTTTGTTGAAGTTTATAATCTAGGGTATATAGTATGGTATATCAGAGGATGATGGGTGCTATGGAGGAAAATAAATAAGGAAAAGAGTTTGGTGCATGATCAGGGGACTCAGTTTTAAATAAATAGCCAGAGAAGACAAGACTGAGAAAATGACATGAGCAAAGGCTTAAATGAGACAGGGAGCCAGCCTCCTGGCAACTGGTGCAGAACATAGCAGGTGATGGAGCAGCAATGACATAACCCTGAGAACAGAGAATGCCTGGCATGTTTGAGAATCAGCAAGGAGGCCAGTGCGACTGGTGTGGAGTAAGGGCATGAGATAGTGAGGTATGTGATGTTAGAAACTTAGAATAGACACATGGATCTACTCAGTAGAGATTTGCACTTCAGCATTAGTGAGACGGGAAGGATTTAGGTAGATGGGATAGAGTACTGACATTATCTAACTCTTTGGGGAAGTAAAGTTTAAAGAGATGCATGCCTGAAAAGCATTAGGTTGGCAAAGGAGAGAGTAAAAGCATCCCAGGTAGATGGAAGACCATATATGAAAACACTGAATTTTTCCCTTTAAGGGAATGATCATTACTGGTGATTTCTCTCCAATTCCATTCAATGGGGTCAGCTATGAGATAAGACATGAAGGACTTTCAGTGTTTTTTTTTTTCCTGTTGATCATGGGGGTTAGCAATCTAGCATTAATTTCCTAATGACAGTATTAAGACAAACTCTTAATTAAATGACAGATGCTTTTAAAAAGAGAACCAGACAAAAGTTCTAAAATCCTAGGCATTATTACTTGGAGCAACATAAAACAAATTTTTTTTCAGTGAAATTACTTCAAGCACAAAAATATGACTAATTCCAAACTTCTAACAGCCAAAGCAACATGAGGATTTCTAATGACCAAGCTGTAAACAGCTTATACAACATCCACATATAGGCCAATGTCCAGAGATGATTTTTCATTTTGTTTTGTTTTGTCTTTAATTTTCAGAAGCTTTAGTTTGACGTCTTAGTGGCTTCAAACTGGAAAAAAAATAATGGAATATTTTTTTCCTTTTCAAATAAACTACCTAAAGTCTCAAAAATTATTGTTGAATGGTTGAAAAAATAGTAATCTATTTAAAAAAATAAAGCTCTAGAGGAACTTTTAGTATAATCACATGCTAATAGTCCAATACCAATAAAAAACATTTTTTGTTTCTCCGGTATTAATACTCTATATCTTAGAAAGGTCTTTTTTTATATACTCTATGGCACAACATCACCAGTATTTCATGGAAGCTCTCTTAAAGTCAGTACAAGATCACACAGAGATGAAAAAAATCCAGAATGAGTGTGCCAAGCAGATTAAATTCCATTAAGGATAGAAAATACTACAAGATCATACTGAATATTGACTACTTCACTTTTATTTTTATTGAAAACTCTGTGGCACAGATGTACATAAATATTTTCTTCTCTACTTATAAGATAGCAAGGATATTGCAGAAAATTCCCAATTATGTTGTTGGTACTGAGGCAGGAAGTTTTAATTTTCTTTTTTTAATCAAAAAAGTTTGCTATACTTCTTGTAGATATATTTTTAATCTTATGTTTTGTTTAGATATATTTGAAGTCACAATGAAAAGTATTTGACACATTGCTCATATGTGAAATAATAATAAGCTTAAACTTAGGCAGAATCGTGTTATTTGGTAATTATTTTAGTAGTCACTAAATTTATATTTTCATTGTGTATGTTCATATGTACACATGAAGTATCTATATTTATATATAGAGGGTTATATATCTGTATATGCACACCTACTTTATATATATATATATATATATATATATTTTTTTTTTTTTTCCTAGAAGCTCATATAAGCAACTATTAAGCATAGTTACCTCTGGGAGAAGGTCAGATTCCAAAGCTAGGAGTACAGAATTTTCATTGTATGCGTTTCTTAGTAGTTGAAATTTTTTAATCTTTTATATGATGTGATATATATTTTATATATTACTTTGAAATAAAATAATGTAACAATATTTTTTTTGTGTGTGTGTGTGGTATGCGGGCCTCCCTCTGCCGTGGCCTCTCCCGTTGCGGAGCACAGGCTCCGGACGCGCAGGCTCAGTGGCCATGGCTCACGGGCCCAGCCGCTCCGCGGCATGTGGGATCCTCCCAGACCAGGGCGCGAACCCGGTTCCCCTGCATCGACAGGCGGACGTGCAACCACTGCGCCACCAGGGAAGCCCATGATGTAACAATTTTAAAGGACTTATTAATTGATATATATATATTTAAAAAGCCAACGACTGCTATGTATTATGGGAGCCAGAGGGACTTTATCTAAATTCCTGGATGACCCTTTATAACAACCTCATCTTTATCTTCACAAACAAGACAAACAAGAAGACTGGCAGAGTCAATAACAGAGTAGAAATTAATGTTTGCCTCTCCTTTCCACCATATTTTTCGGAGACCATGAAACTTGGCTAGGGAAGTGTTTTCCTTTCCTGTCATTCAGTGGCATGGTGTTGTATTGAAGGAGCTAGATATAACTACATTTCTTTCTGAAATCTTCATTACCAGCTGTGTGTTCTTTGGTACATTAAGCACTCTCTTTCAGGAGCAATTTCTTTACACAAAAATATGAATAATAACACTGTATTGGTTGCTGTTATGATTAAACAAAGTAATGTAGGTAAAACACCTGGAAAATCATAGTATTTAAAAAATGTATTTTATCCTGAATTAAATATAATAAATATATTATATTGCTTATGCCATTGGAATGTCCTTAAAATAAATGTACTATGTCTTACAAAGCCACAGCTAACATTGTCCTCAATGGTGAAAAACTGAAACCATTTCCACTAAGACTATACACTAATGATGAAAAATCTGAAAGCGAAATTAAGAAAACACTCCCATTTACAATTGCAACAAGAAGAATAAATTATCTAGGAATAAACCTACCTAAGGAGGCAAAAGACCTGTATGCAGAAAATTATGAGACACTGATGAAAGAAATTAAAGGTGATACAAACAGATGGAGAGATATACCATGTTCTTGGATTGGAAGAATCAACATTGTGAAAATGACTCTATTACCCAAAGCAGTCTACAGATTCAATACAATCCCTATCAAACTAC
>NC_041223.1:57913005-57914315 GCF_002837175.3 Physeter macrocephalus | reverse complement strand
ATGTTCATTGCAGCTCTATTTACAATAGCCAGGACATGGAAGCAACCTAAGTGTCCATCGACAGATGAATGGATAAAGAAGATGTGCCACATATATACAATGGAATATTACTCGGCCATAAAAAGAAACGAAATTGAGTTATTTGTAGTGAGGTGGATGGACCTAGAGACTGTCATACAGAGTGAAGTAAGTCAGAAAGAGAAAAACAAATACCGTGTGCTAACACATATATATGGAATCTAAAAAACAAACAAACAAAAATGGTCATGAAGAACCTAAGGGCCAGACGGGAATAAAGACGCAGACCTATTAGAAAATGGACTTGAGGATATGGGGAGGGGGAAGGGAAGCTGGGACAAAGTGAGAGAGTGGCATGGCCATATATACACTACCAAATGTAAAATAGATAGCTAGTGGGAAGCAGCCACATAGCACAGGGAGATCAGCTTGGTGCTTTGTGACCACCTAGAGGGGTGGGATAGAGAGGGTGGGAGGGAGGGAGACTCAAGATGGAAGAGATATGGGGATATATGTTAATGTATAACTGAGTCAATTTGCTATAAAGCAGAAACTAATACACCATTGTAAAGCAATTGTACTCCAATAAAGATGTTAAAAAAAAAAGAAAAGAAAGAGAAAAATAAATAAAGAAAAAATGTACTATGTGTTTTATGTCATTCAGACACCCTTGCCTCTAGGTCTTCTATCTCTACATTTTTCTTCTGATTTTTCTCTGGTGAAAGAATACAGTGAGATTGTTATTTTTTGAGCCTTTCTTCAGGCACATGCACACAACAGAGTTGTGTGAAATTTCTTCCCAGAGATCTAAGGGAAAGATACACTAGAAAGCAGGTTATTGTCACAGGATGTTGTGAAACCAGCTTGTTCTCTTTCTCTTCCTGACCCTGGAATGTGTGTAATCCCAGCAATGTCTGTAGTTTGAGTTGTAAGGTGAGACATCAAGATGACAATGGAATATTACTCAGCCATAAAAATAAATGAAACTGAGTTATTTGTAGTGAGGTGGATGGACCTGCAGTCTGTCCTACAGAGTGAAGTAAGTCAGAAAGAGAAAAACAAATACTGTATGCTAACACATATATATGGAATCTAAGAAAAAAAAATGTCATGAAGAGACTAGGGGTAGGACGGGAATAAAACACAGACCTACTAGAGCATGGACTTGAGGATATGGGGAGGGGGAAGGGTAAACTGTGACAAAGTGAGAGAGTGGTATGGACATATATACACTACCAAACATAGGGTGGATAGCTAGTGGGAAGCAGCCGCATGGCACAGGGAGATCAGCT
>NC_041223.1:57903226-57910904 GCF_002837175.3 Physeter macrocephalus | reverse complement strand
AGAGTGGTATGGACATATATACACTACCAAACATAGGGTGGATAGCTAGTGGGAAGCAGCCGCATGGCACAGGGAGATCAGCTAGGTGGTTTGTGACCACATAGAGGGGTGGGATAGAGAGGGTGGGAGGGAGGGAGATGCAAGAGGGAAGAGATATGGGAACATATGTATATGTAGAACTGATTCACTTTGTTGTAAAGCAGAAACTAACACACCATTGTAAAGCAATTATACTCCAATAAAGATGTTTAAAAAAAAAAAAGATGACTCTCATATTTACTTTGGCACCTTTTCTGGAAGCTCTGCTTGTTCTTTATGCTATTGACGTATTTACTGCTTGTTGTATATCACTGTATATTTTAATGGTTTATTCTGTGCCCTAGAGATTTTAGGAATCACATCCTAAAGAACAAAGTTCTATCACTTTGTTATTGTACTAAAAATGTTTATATTTTTATTGATATCTTTGTAGGTAAAACTGAGATTATGACAAATAATTCTCATACCAAATGTTGTGCACTCGGCCTTCACACTGTTTTAATGAAATTGAACAATTACTAATAATTAAAAACAGGGAGATTTCATATGAAAAATGAAGGAGCCGCAAGCACCCAAAGCAACAATGACCCAAAGCTCAATGGCAGCTCCCCTTCTTGAGAAAGCATATGCTGTCCTGTTCACTGTTACTCCTGCCTTTTCACTCCTTTATGCTACTTCCTGGTGGATCCAGGCATTTGAGTTTATGACCATTAATGTGATGCATTTAGTCATTTCAGTACAGAGAACATTTTGTTTAATTAGGTTTGTTAAATTGCTTAATGGTCTTTGAGAACTACATAAAGATACTCAGTACCCACAGGGCAAAGATAAGTAAATTCATAAATCTAGGTGAATTCTCAGAAAACACATAGCTGTCAAATCTACATAGCACTTAAGATAGTCCATATACATCTCAGAGTCAATTTAGTGTATGGAGGTTCCCAAAGCTAAAGTTGCTTCCATCAACCAGATTGTGTAGCTGCTGTGACAGCATCATTCTCATTATATCAATCTAATATGGTTAATCATTCTTAGACTACCTTTATGAAGAAAGAGTTAAAGTTGCTTTGAATTGGTGTAGCGAGGAAATAGTGAAAAGAGACTGGTAAGAAAAGGTTACCTAATCAGTAAAGGAATTGAAACATTGTCTTTATCAGATACATTTCTCCACTTGCAAGACTATCTGTACTATTTAGATTAATAATAAGCTCTTTGAATGTACAATAATTCCATTTATATTAAACATTAACATTCTCATTTTTAATTCCTAATATTGACCTCAACTTTAACTATGTTCCCAAATTAAGATTTTTATTGTTATCCAGTTTTTATTTACATTTAACTTTGAAAGTTTACTGAGATGGAGACCTTGGGTTTATGTTTTATGAAACAGCAGCTACATTTTAGGTTTGACATTAGTAATCCATAAAAGAAAATAATTTTGTGACTAGAAGCTGCATAGTAGGCTTCATGATAGGCAACTTATCAGTTATTATTATTTTGTAAACCATGTGACTTAAAAATGTGCTAATAAATGTAATCCATACTTTATAAACTTAATTAAAATGTGTCTTGTGCATACATACATGTGCATGTACATACACACACACATACAAAAAGTTTTATGTTGTTAGGTATAAAAAAAGATGATTGGAATTACATGTAGCTTATTTTTGAAGACTGTTGATATCTATAGGATATTTAATTTTCCAAAGCAGAACCATGAAATTTCTGATGTTTATTTAAGAATTCTTTTATTAACCCTAGTACAATTTTATTGTTTTCATTTTATTGGTTCTAATGTTTCTTTATAAATGTATATATAGGAATTGTAATGCTATTGTATATAATCCAAAATTTCCTATGAGTAATTTAAAACTATAGTGTTTATGCTGAGAGCTGTAGCTATTAGTTGTTTAAAATCTATTTTAAAACTCAACTCTTAAGCTGGTTCCTTGGTTTTACAATTGATATTCTTGTGTTTTTTTTAAGAGACACTGTTGAAATCTGTGCAGAATAATAATTTTATTTTCTTCTTTTCAACATTTATATTGATTGCTACTTTTTCTCTTCCGTTTGCACTATTTTAGTAGTTAATACTATTTTAAATAGTAGTAATGGTACAAAATTTTTGCCTTATTCCTATGCTACTTTAAAATCATTTGTAGTCTATTCAACATAAAGTGTTTTTTTAAATCACTACACATGGTGAATTTTATTAAATTCATTTTTATGTCCATGAAGATAATTTTTGTCTCTTGTTGGACCTTTGACTAATAAAAGTTTTACATTCTATTTTTAGATTTTGTAATAGTAAGCTATTGTAGTACTGTTACCATGATCTCTTGCTGATATAATATTGTTTCATTTTTGTATCTAATTGCCTTTTAATTAAAACATCAATATTCACAAGTAACATTGCTCTACATCAGTCTTTTCTAAACAATTTTTAGTCTTTGAAATTTGTTCAGATGAAATGCTATAGGGAAATCCACCTTGTAAAAGAGATGAACATGGAAATGTTATGGATGAAGGAGATTTGTGAGAAGGAAGAGGCTCCTTCCTTTTCTCTTTTTATTCACTGACTATGGTCTGAAGAGACATTTGTCCTTCTTCCATCTGGGTGTTTATGTTTACTAAATATTATTGGACTTCTTTATTGTTCTAATCATTGAATTAATTGATTAACTTTAAGTATGTATTCCTTCTAATTCAAAGATGAAAGTATTCTTAACTGAACAGTTTTTAATATAGCTTTGGATTCATATCGGAAATTCTGACATGCCATTATTTCTTGTAAATACACAATTACAATTTTGTGGGGTGGAAGGGAGTTGGTCAGAAATATTATTTAAAAGAGTTAAAATATTTTCAGGTGGTTGGGTTTTTTCTCTTGATATCTTTAATAATAATTTTAATGTTAACACATTCTAATTACAAAAAACAACCTATGCATTTTCTGCTATCTGAAATGGTTGAGTTTAATAGCCTAAAACAGATATTATTTTTGTAAATTGTTTAAGGATATTTACAAAGCAGTTTTTCTCTCTGGGAGGATTTAGAATTTGATACAAAAACAAATTTGTATCTGAATAATTCAGAATCAGTGACTTATTATTTATTTAGATATTAACTTATTTATCCAGAAGGAAGAAGTGTGATAAAATCTCATACCACAGAATTTATGTTAATTTTTGTTACATTTCTAAGGTTATTATTTGTTAGCTGTTCACTGTCATTCTGTCAATTCTTTACTTAGCTTGTGAAAGTTTATGGCGTTATATTATAGATTATACCCTCTATAAAAATCAAACAATGGTACCTTTTAATGAGTTTTGCCTTTAATTCTTTTTTTCTTGTGGCAGTAGTGGAGATACCCAAATGTCCTTTAGTTGCTTTTCTCTAGTATGTATTTTCTATTATTTTATATTTAATCTTTAGCATCCAATTTGTTCTAAGTGGGTAATAATAATATGTGGATTTGTTTCAACTAATTTGCGAGGGCTTGTCTTTCAAAGTTGATTTTATTCCTTTTATATATTTTATAAAAACTGACATTTTAATCTCATATTTGTTATCACATAATTTACATGTCTGTTTTTACATATAGTTTACATTTACTCTGCATGCTTGAAGTTTCTCATCCTATTTTTAAGTATACTAGTAATAGTACCTAATAAACAGATAATTTATCCTATATATTTTAATAATATTACAACAAAAATGTATCCTGAATCTCTATGGTATAAATAAGACAATAAGCATCCTATTTCCTTTTTTTCCTTGCTCATAGCTTATTTTCTATTTTTATTAGCATAATATGTGATTTCAGCCTCATTATTAACTGTTTTTATGTTCTTATTGTTGAATTTCTTAGTTTGCAAGAGTTATTTATTAAATTTTCAACTTGTTTAAAAACTATTTATAGTTTAGTGTTAATGGTTTTAAAAAAATCTCTCTACCCTTCTTGATAAGACATGACTCCCAGTTTTATCTCATTTGACTCAGATCTGTATCAACTGGATCATGATCATAGGTAAACACATAATCAGAGTTAAGGTTGGTTATATACTTTTTGAATCTTTATTAGATCATTTTTTTGAAACATAAATATCTATACCAATTAGTTTTATTTCACATAAATCACTTCAAAACTGAGTGGTTTAAAACAACAATAATTTATTTAGTGCGTGATTCTGCTGGGCATTTCTTTGGTTCTGAGCAAAGCTCAGGTGATTTAGGCTGATTCCGCTCAGCTGGTTAGTCTTAGGTGGCCTTAGCCACATGACTTGCAGTTGGTTGGCTGTAGGCTGTGGCCAAGTGGGTGACTAGGACCACTTGTCTCTCCTATGCATCTGGCTAGCCCATACTTCTTACAGGGCAGCTGGGTTTCAAGAGAGGATAAACCCTAAAGCACAATTACTTTTTAAGAGCTTGAACTTTATTTGCTGATGTCCCATTGGAAAGCAAAGAGAGTCAGACTGAGAGAGCTCTCAAAATTCCCTAACCAGGGGAGGGATACAGGGATAGGAATAATTGTTGGCAATTTTGCAATTATTCTACACAAAAGATTACAGACTATGTTTACTTCCTTTTTTCTACAGTATTTTTATAGACTAAAATATGTTTATCCTTTCTTCCTTCCTCTTTTCCTTCATTTTTTTCAATTTCTTCTTATTTTCTCTTGAATATATATATATATATATATATATATAAAATGTATACCTCATGTCGGATATATTAGTAATTAGTGATGGTGTATTCTTGTTGAAATTTCCTCACTGTTTACCTAGCTGCTGTTTTAGTACTCTCCTCAGGTTAAGCTGGAGGGCTTGTAGGCATAAATTTACATTTCCTATACAGCAATTTAACAGAATGTCTCTAACGGCAAGGGAACCAGAGCTCTGGGCAGTTCCAGCAGAGGAATTTCACTTATGCATAGTTTATTCTCTGTGTTAATGAGGTACCTGCCCTGGGAACAAGGTTTCTGCATTTAGCTTTATGATTGACCTGGCTTTCTTGCCAGCTACCCTTGTGTCTGTTTCCTAGTGAAGCCCAACCTCCTTTTTGGAGCATCAGAAAAAATCCGAACCACTTTGTCAGTCACTATAAGCCTGATTCTTCCCTATTCAGCTGATTTTGAATGCTTTTGATACTCTGCCGGTAGAATAATTCCAATTGTTGTATGCTTTGTCTGGCCTGTGGTCTACTCATGCCTTCAGGCATATGTGCTGTAAATTAGGAAAAGTTAGTGTGATCCTGCCAGGATATCCTATGCTTCCCTGGATGACACACTGCTTTCATAGAAAATGCAATTACACATTGATTCTCTATGTTTGTCTCCACTTTAGCCCTATCTGTAGCATGACAGTAAATATTGCAATACCTCCTTGGATCGGGTTCTCTTGTTTTATATTTTCTCCTCAGGTGATCTAATCCATATCCATGGCTTTATCATCTGTAGTCAAATCAATCATAAATTATTATATCCATTCAATACTCTTCCTATAAGCGAAGACCTGGCAACTCGACATTTACTCTGCATGTTTTAAAACTATCACTGTCTGACTGTTTAGAACTATATTTATTGTTTCCCCTTCAATCTATAGCCCTTTTCCCATATTTATGTAAAAGGGAATGGATAATGCAAGGAACCAGCTTTCTCCTTTTGCATTTCATTTTTTACTTCACAAACAGAAACCTAGAAGTCAAGTACATCCTTGACACTCGCCTCCCCTCTTTGATGCTTCATATGTAAACCATCACAATATGCTGTTGATCTTTATGTTCTAAATATTTAATAAAATTTTCTCCAGTTTTCTTCATGTCCTTGAACCTAATGCAAATCATTTCTATCCCCTTTGATATTTCAATACTTCCCTAGCTGCTTTACTTGAACTTGAACCCTGTTTAGTCTCCCTCCATTTGTATGTGCTCCCCTTCAGTTTATTCTCAACACTTCAGCCACAATGATCCTAGTATTATCAATGGAAGGCAGTTCATGTCAGTCCTCTGCTTAAAATTCTCCAATGCTCCGTAAATCATTCTGAGTAAAACAGATATAACGTCACCAACTAGGGGGATGTACATGGTTGGCCCCTAATTATTTCTCTGAACATGTCTCCTATTGCTCCTTTCTTGTTTCCTGTGCTCCAACCGCACCATCCTCTTTCTGTTCCTTGAACACACCAGCCATGCTCAAAGCTTTAATGCACTCTTCCCTCCTGCCTGGAATACTCTCCCTGGAATACTCACAGGATCTCTTCCCCAGCCATCTCCAGGCTTTCTGCATCCATTTCTTTTCAGTTAGGACTTCACTAGCCACCCTCTAAAACTACAAATCCCCCAACTCCATAATTCCTTTCCTCCTTCCCCAAGTTAGTTTTCTCTTTAGCTTTTTCTGACATGTTTTACTGAGAAGGCCAAGTGTTTTTCTGCTTTTTTCACTGTTATATCACCCAGAACTGTTCCTGGAACATAGACATGGCTCAAGGAATATTTCTTTGAGTTCACTTTAATAGAATGAAAGAATAATAGAGTGTAAATGAACAAATGGTAAAATATAAATTCTTAACGTGGACCTAAATAGATGTGGTTTTAAATTCCAGGCCCATCACTTTGAGACTGTAGGTAAGTGATGACCTAAACTTCAGTTTCCTTAGGAAAACAATTATAATATCTTTTAATAGGATCATTGTGATGACTAAGTGATGCTATCCTATAATATCCTTACCATAGCTCCTAGGATTTAGCAAGTGCTCAAAATTGTTGGCAATTTTAATTTACCTGTAGACTTAATGTGAATATGGTTAGACTGATTTTGGGGTCTATTACCATGTGTTTTATTAAGGTTACTAAACTGAGAAATGTAATCAGTTTCTAAAATACATTGGCTTTTGAAAATTGTACAATACCAAACAATTTTTCTCAATTTCTGAAATATATGATTTTTTCTATGAATATATTTTTAAATAACATCTCTTGTTTTATTGAAGCTTTTAGTCTATAAAATATCAGAATGATATGTATTCCTCCATATAATCCTGTCAAGTTTTCTTGAGGTCAACCTTTACCTTTCTTTGGCTTATTTTAATAGAATCTCATCATATAAACTTCAAGTCCTCTTGCACAGAATATTGTTTCTTTAGTTTACCAAAAATAAAAGTTTTAGAATTTTGTTTTAAATTGCTCTCTTCATTACAGTCTAATGTAAGATTAAAATGCATTTTTAAAAAAAGTTACAATTTCCTCATACATATTTAATTTATAAACTTAAAAATTATACGTATAAAGATAAGCGTTAAGAAAAGAAAATTTAAAGAGCATTTGTTTCAATATAAGTCGTGATTATATAATTTGTATTATTTAAATTCTAGAATGAGGCAAATATATCTTTTTCAACAGCAGTAAAAAAGTCATTTGTGCAGATATATTCTCTTATCTGCATAAAGAACATTATAAAACAAATATATAATTTTCATTATGTGCAAAACTGTACTAGTCTACTTTTATTGTCATAACCACAACAAATGTGCAAAATTCATGAAATATATCACTCTTAACGAGCAGATATTCCTTAGCTAATTTTTTTCTATTCTCAGTCTTTTTTTTTTTTTTTTTTTTTTTTTGCAGTATGCGG
>NC_041223.1:57827016-57902845 GCF_002837175.3 Physeter macrocephalus | reverse complement strand
TCTCTAGCTGTGGCAAGCAGGGGCTACTCTTCGTTGCAGTGCGCAGGCTTCTCACTGCGGTGGCTTCTCTTGTTGTGGAGCATGGGGTCTAGGCATGCGGGCTTCAGTAGTTGTGGCATGCAGGCTCAGTAGTTGTGGCTTGCGGGCTCTAGGGCTCAGGCTCAGTAGTTGTGGCGCATGGGCTTAGTTGCTCCATGGCATGTGGGATCTTCCTGGACCAGGGCTCGAACCCGTGTCCCCTGCATTGGCAGGTGGATTCTTAACCACTGCACCACCAGGGAAGCCTCTCTATTCTCAGTCTTAAACATGAATATTAAAACCAAGTTGTTCTGAATAATGACCATTAATATAAAGAAAAATAAATAAATGTACAATGACAGACATTAAAATAAAATTTTAGAATTTTCTAGAATATAATAGCTTGTATTTGATCTTTAAAATAACATCTCAACAATGGGTTATGGTTTTCTTTCTTGGCTTTGGGCTGCACACAGGAGTGACCTATTTTCTCTTGCACCATCAGTGAAGTTTTGAGGATGTCTGTTTTGATATCATTTTCTTTGTAACTTTTAAAAATATAAACCAGAATTTTTAGTATATTTTTATACTTTTGGCATCTTTCAAATAATCATGTTCCATTTTTTTTTATTTTTTTCTTTACAAAAGGAAATAAAAGAGGAAAATAGTTTCTGCTCCCTTTTTATACATACTATTTTCTGAGTTGGCATTTTCTTTTTCAGTTAGAACCTGTTACAACTAGTTCAATTCAAGATCTTCAGCATCTTGGTTCTGGGGCAAGAATGAAGAATGGGGAATACAAAAGCTAGAACATGGAATGATTCCCAGGTAGAAAAATAACATATAAATAAAGGCACAGCTGTCAGAAATTTTGGACACCTTAGGGTATTCTTCACTGACCTGCATTATGTGTACTGGAGAGAACAAAGATTAGCATGGAATTATAGGTTAGAACCATACTGTGAAGAGCCCTGTATAGTTTAGAGTTTATAGCAAACAAAAAAGAAATGTCTTCCAGATGGAAGGGTAGGAAAAAGTATGCATAGGTTGGTAAATCTTTGAAAGGGATCAACATGACACTGCAAACATAGATGTGTAAATTCTCGGTGTATGAAGGCAAAAGCAGCAGAGGAATCATAGACCATGACTCAGATTTTCCTTACAGAAAAAAATATCAACACACTAAGTTTTCTAGCATATCTATTTCAAATATAGATAGAATAATATATTACTATGACTGGTTAATTGAGTTGTAGGAAAAATTGATTAGAATTCAATTAGTAACAACACCAAAGTCTCATTGGCTGATGATGAAAAAAATTAATGTTTTCTTACCCATGAATTGGTGAGCAGCAGGGGTGGTGATTAGGTTCAGGTGTCCTCCAAGTGTCTTTGTTCTCCTTAGACCAATGACTTCCCAGCACAAGCATTCTCAGAGCAGATGGCAGAACCACTACAGGGGCAAGTGCAAAAAGGTGATGCCTATTAAATGTTCATCTTGGTACTAGCACTTTGTCTCTTCTCCCCACTTTCCATTGGCTAAAGCAAATCATGTGGATACACCCAACAGCAAAGGGGTAGGATTATATTCTCAGTTAATGGAGGTAACTAATGATGGGGAAGAAAGGAATAACTGTAAGGAAATAACATAAACTTTCAGCCTGTTGGAGCGACAATTTGTTCATGGTGAAACAATATTCTGTGTTATCTACTTTACAAGTTAATATTTCCAAAAAAGCCAAAACCTAAGTACAATTATTAAGCTCCACCCAGAAAACATGTGTATCCTAATTTTCTATCTTTCTAGTTTCTTCCACAGAAAACTTCAAGTGTGATTTGACTAAGGTATGTTTCCTTTTAGTCTGGTATAAAAGCTTAGATTTAAGAAACAAACTTCTAGCTATTAAATTTCCAGAATTATTATTACTTTTTAAATCATGAGGATATCTAAAATAGATTAGGTACGTGGTCATGTATTCCACTTGCTTGTATGTCAGCCCTAATGGTGTCCTTTATATCAATGGTTTCCAAACAGTGGTGAGTAAACAAAAAGGAGTTTCAAAATATCTTTATAAATATTATAAGTGTTCATTATGGCCATGTTTAATATATGTATGCCTCATCACTTCGTTTTCAAGTGATTTATTAAAACTTCAAAAAAATTGGCATTTCAGAGAAATACATCCTCAAAAATAAAAGAACCATTGTTCTTGGCACATTTGTATACTTAAATATATGTTAGAACTATACTTAACAAGCAACTTATCAGGTATTGTGGTTTCTATCCAAACATATGTTGCTTTTTTCAGCACAGACATCTTACATTATGAATGCAATTTTTGTTCTCTTTTAGATAATTCTCCTCTAAAACCTTTAATAACATATTTATTTTTATTAATAATAATATAACCTTTAATAATGTATTTTCAAAGCTAAGCAAATTATAAATAAAAGAAGCCTACTTGAATTTCCCAAATGCAAATTATAATGTAATTGGATACATGGATCATCAGGCCATTCCATCACAAAAATGTCTTGTGATATTAAACAATAGACTGAAAAATTTCTCAGAGTCAACTTAAAGTTAAATATTATATCTCTGTGGTCTTCTAATATCAAAACACAGTTAAAAAAAGTAGAGTACATATCTACAACATAAGTCAACGTGTTCATCTTCACAGTAATCTGTATAATCATTCTGAACACAGTATAAAAATATTAAAGAAAATTTTACAGCCTTCTGCTAATTTTTAAAAGGTAAGCGCTGTGTTTTATTATGGCTGAATACATAAAGAATTCTCTCTCTCAACACATACACAATATTTAAAAGTTACTATATAGAAGCATTTCACATATAGGTAGTTATATAAATAAAACTACTAAACAAATAAATACTATTATACAAATAAAAATGCCCTCTAAATATTACTTTATACTATATACAATAAATATAATTTTATATAAAATATTTATTATAACTATATATTATTTTATATATCATATATGATCATGTATAAAATATAATTAGATTATAAATATAATAAATAAATATATTTTACATATTATAAAATATAAATACAATACATTTATTATAAAAGTACACTATAAATATTATTAAAAGGGCAGTAAAATGGTCTATTATTTGAGAATAGCATATCTAGAACATATCTAAATACAAATGAAAATAACAAATAGTCAATATTAAGATAAAAAAGATCACAATTTTTTGTCGTAGATAAATTCTGCAATCTTGACATTCTAATGGTTACTCCTAAATCGGTGAAGACAAAATCAACTCTGAATATTCACAAGTTTTCACAACAAAACATTAGCTCAATTAAGGAAAATGCAAATTTTCACATTGACACCAAAATTAGTGACTATAAGGAGCTTGTTGTCTACTGTTTCTCATCTGGGTTTCCCTGGAAATCACCCCAAAGCAAAAAAGTGAACAAATACAAAATAATGGTGAAAAAAATTTTTATTTAAGACATTTTCCTCCCCCAAATTTGCATGATAAATTCTTTCTAAAAACGTTTACTCATTCTTCAATTATCACATAATGTGGAGTTCCACTGCAATGAGAATATAGATATTTTAACACATTTAATAAAGACAAAAGTAAAATAGATCGATATTAATCATCATTATGCATAAAATTACTTATTTTCATTTATACTTATGAAAAGCTCATACACAAGTGGGAATATTTTCTATTAATTTACCTCAAATTTAATTTGAAACATCTGATTCTAGTAACTCACATTACCCATTTTACTTACTGGTGCTCTGACTTTCAATGGTTAGTTTGAGAAGGTAAGTTTTTAAAATTCATTTTTAGTGACATTTGGGTTGATCAACCTTTTTGGTGTTTTTGTTTCTACAAAGCAGCAGACAAATTGTGAATAAAAAAGTGAATTATTTAGGAAATTTATACAGATTTGTTTAAAAAGTTAACAAATATGATGATAGTAACATTTATTTTTTAATAAATTAAACCTACTGGGGCTTCCCTGGTGGCGCAGTGGTTGAGAGTCCGCCTGCCGACGCGGGGTATGCGGGTTAGTGGCCCGGTCCGGGAGGATCTCGCGTGCCGCGGAGCAGCTGGGCCCGTGGGCCATGGCCGCTGGGCCTGCGCGTCCGGGGCCTGTGCTCCGCAGCGGGAGGGGCCGCGTCAGTGAGAGGCCCGCGTACCGCAAAAAGAAAAAAAAAAAAAAAAACCTACTGGTTTCAAGTTGACTGATTGTGGCTAACATTTTGCTATTTAATAAAAGACAGTAGGAGTCAAGCAGTCCTGTTAGGTGTATTTAATTTTTATTACAGAGTATATATTTTACTACTATTATTTATTTATGTAACATGGTTTTGAAAGCTTGGAGACATTACCTTTTCTGCCAGCTTTATTTATTTTTATCTGCTACTCAAGAAGGATTTACATATTTTTCATTAGAGCTAAAAAACAAAGTTTGATAGTGCTGAAACTTGTCAAATTTAGCTTGTGTATTCTGAAATGATGTGATTAAAAACTTTTTAGAGGTTTAAATTAGAATATAGGAAAGCTAAATTGAATCTCTAAATTGAAGTTTTCTATTTCAAAAATCAGAGATGTTTCTGCATTAAAAAATCTAATTTGACAAATATTTGCCATGCTCCTCCTAAATACCAGATTCTTGAGGAGTTCTCAGTGAAGGGAAGGATATTTTGTACCTTACCGTATCTGCAATTGGTTCCTTAATGTTGGAAGTTTACCACCAATATACCCAGTGATTCACTGCTGCTTGTTGGTACCTGAAATTCCAATTAATAAGTCCCTTGTATGGGCTTATCCAATGTCCAAGTCAAGTGGGTGACCAGGGAGAGTTAATGATTTGCTGTTAATTAGAACTAAATTAGTTCAATGCACACTAAGAAGCAAGGAGTCAAGGAGCGGCTTGCAATCAATTTTGCTCTTATTCCTGAGGCAGAGGGGGGCAAATTCAAGGAGGAAAGAAGGCAGGTAGGTGATTCTGGTCTAATCTCCTTATGAACATAGTAATAACTGACCTTTTGGCAAACAAATTAATGCAAAAGAGTCTTTCTATAGCACAAAAGATATGCTATATATATATAAATATAGATTTATATTCTATAAATATACTGAATGTCAGATGTCCATGATCTAAGATTACTTAAGACAAACACACTTGGAATCTATGGGTGAATTAAGCATGGCTCTCTGGAAAATGTCACATAAGCTGTATAACTATCTGAATAGAAAATGGAGGGCTTCCCTGGTGGCGCAGTGGTTGAGAGTCCGCCTGCCGATGCAGGAGACACGGGTTCGTGTCCCGGTCCGGGAAGATCCCACATGCCGCGGAGCGGCTGGGCCCGTGAGCCATGGCCGCTGAGCCTGCGCGTCCGGAGCCTGTGCTCCGCAACGGGAGAGGCCACAGCAGTGAGAGGCCCGCGTACCGCAAAAAAAAAAAAAAAAAAAAAAAGAAAATGGAGGTGTTTTGTAACTGAATCTGTGAGGAGATAGCACACTTTCCTAACTTGAGACCTCAACTTTTACTTGGGGAAGAGGGTGTATCTGTTGTAGGTAGAAAGGCACACTAAAAATCCCTATACCTCACCCTTGATCACTTATGACTCTTAAAAGCCTATTTACTTGAAATTATTAATAAAGGCTAAAACTGAATAAGATCTCTCATTTGTGTGAGTCTGATTTGACAATCTGATCCTTCATGTTAACTCATGCTTAGCAAGTGTTTTGTGGGATTGGCATGAAATTTATTTCCTAATGATGAAGTGTACACAGAAAGAGACTTGCTTCCCTGTCCATTTCTGGCTAATGTGGAGAAGATACTGTTTTCAAGAAAATCCATAAAACTTTTTTGACAGTTTTTATAGTTTTATGCTCTCTTCAGATCTCTTTAGAAAGTTTCCAACTAAGATAACATTTTGGAAGCATAGAGATGTCTATGATTTAGGTAATAAAATCAATTGGTTTGTTTGTTTTCAGTTGAACTAAAATGTACCATGAGATATTTGGTTTAAAAATTCATTGTGAATTTATA
This sequence comes from Physeter macrocephalus, assembly GCF_002837175.3. Classification (NCBI taxonomy): domain Eukaryota; kingdom Metazoa; phylum Chordata; class Mammalia; order Artiodactyla; family Physeteridae; genus Physeter; species Physeter macrocephalus. The sequence continues at coordinate 57,896,771 of NC_041223.1, read as the reverse complement.
TGCTCATTGCAAAATTAATCAGACAGAGGTGAGTTTTCTCTAGGAAGCTTTGCTCTTGTTTGTTTTCTTGTGCTTATTTTATTTTATTTATTTTTGGCTGCGTTGGGTCTTAGTTGTGGCATGTGGGATCTTTGTTGAGGCATGCAACATCTTTAGTTGCAGTGCGTGGGATTCTCTCTCATTGTGGTGTGCGGGGTTTTTTTCTCTCTCTAGTTGTGGCGCACAGGATTCAGGGCATGTGGGCTCTAGTTGAGGTGCCTGGGGCCAGTAGTTGTGGTGCACGGGCTTAGTTGCCCCATGGCATGTGGGATCTTAGTTCCCCCACCAGGGGTCGAACCTACGTGCCCTGCATTGGAAGGTGGATTCTTTACCATTGGACCACCAGAGAAGTCCCTCTTGTGCTTATTTTAATTTCAGTCTAAATGCAGTATCTCTGTTGTTGAAAATGTGCACTCTTAGCACACTCGGTGCACGTATTCCCTGCATTCAAGTGCCCCTCAGGAATACTGGGCAGCTGCCTTCCCTTTATTGGTTCTGCAACTTCTCTGGGCTTTCCTCCCACCTGATGTACTTTCACTGCATATCCATTTATATAATTATTGCCACTTGAAAAAGGACAACTTCCACTTATTCTATTTGCTTGGATCTCATACCTACATTCCAAAATGAGAAATCTAAATGTCTAATATATTCGTAAATTGTTATCAATGATCTAAAAATATGCACTGTGGTATAGAAGAAAGATAACTCTTTATGAAAAATAAAATACGTGGTATAGAGTACAAGATATGACACTCACTTAAGAAATAACTGCAAGCTACAAATGTCAGGGAGATGTTTTCCTGGATAAATGAGAGGATAAAAATCAAATTTTTAAATCAATCATTGTTATTAAGCTACCTACTTCTGAAGAAGATGCAAATACATAACTAAATAAATGATACAAGTGACAGGAATTACAGATACTGGTTTAAAACAATGGGTCAGGTATTGTGACCAAGTGAGGCCATTTATTCAGTATACTCAGATGGTCTGTCAACCACCATGAAAATTTAACCAGATAGTTTTTCAAGCTCAAGTTTTCTAATGCCATTTTAAAATAATGAGTGACAATTTAAGGAAATATTACTGGTAAAGTTTTTATTTCTCTCAAACAGTTACCAAATGCATTTTGACTTTGTAATCAGTACTCTGAGAGATTGCTTTCCTCTTTTCTTTGAGATGAGCCAGATGGTGGCATTATTTTCATTCGAAATGTAGCTTTGAACTTTATTATCTAAATATTTTGGTTATTTCTGTCACAGTGGATTTTGAGTGGTGTTTTCATGCCGATTTCCATTCCCACAAATTTATCAAATGTCTATTCTAGTTTGGACATGTTGCTAAGAAATAGGGATAAAAAGAAGAATGTTGCCTGTCCTTGAAAAACATATTTTGCTCCAGGAGGCAAATCATGCAAACAAATAATTAAAATTATAATTGTTATATTCTTCTCTAGAAATACATAGAAACTACAAAACTGTTACAAATTACAGCAATTACCTCCATCTATTCTGTCAGGGAAATAAGGTAAAGCATAAAGGGAAAGTGACACCTGACTTGGATTCTAAGGAATAGGTGTTTACTGAGCAAAGGTAAAGGATATTTTGGACAGAAGAGAAAGTTTGTGTAGCCTTGGAGGGAAGCTAGAATGCTGGGTTGTGAGTTTACCTGTAGAAAAGTATTTTGGAAAATGAGCAAAAACAACTGTGAATATAATATCAAGTGAATAAGGTCAAATAAGGCCATCAAGTTGTAGGCCAAATGCCACAATATCTATTACAATATATTAGGTTTCCTAGGAGGTGTTTCCTGGGCGATGCTAGGAGTAAGAACTTGTCAGCTTTATCCAAATGCAATAGCATCAACTCTTGCATGTAAATTTTTCTTGGTGTTTTCTGAATGGGAATGGCCAAATCCAGTGCTACTGAAAGAGCCTGAAAAACGAAATCTTAATTTGCCTGTCTGGGACCCGAGAGTAAATCCCAGCGATAGGTACCATCTCATGCCTATAATTATACCAGCGTACTCACAGAAGAACTCCACTTACCACGTGTCTGTTTCAACAAGGATGGTCATGATTGAGGAGTGTAAGCAAGGGCTTGCTATCAGACATGAGATTTTGCTGAGTAAGGCAGAGTGGTCCAAACTTTTTGAAGCTCCCATCTTCTTTCAAAAGTACAAGCATTATATGGTACTTCTAGCAAGTGCATCAACAGAAAAACAACATCTAAAATGGGCAGGCTTGGTGGAATCAAAAATCCGAATCCTGGTTGGAAGCTTGGAGAAGAATGAATTTATTACACTGGCACATGTGAATCCTCAGTCGTTTCCAGCACCCAAGGAAAATCCTGACAAGGAAGAATTTCATACAATGTGGGTGATTGGTTTAGTGTTAAAAAACCCAGAAAACTCTGAAGTTCTCAGTATTGATCTCACCTATGATATCCAGTCTTTCACAGATACAGTTTATAGGCAAGCAATACATAGTAAGAGGTTTGAGATGGATATGAAAATTGCCGCAATGCATTTGAGAAGAAAGGAACTTCATCAACTACTACCTAATCACGTGCTTCAGAAAAAGAAAACACACTCGACGGAAGGTGTCAGATTAACAGCTTTGGATGTTGGCAGCCTCGACTTATCTGTAGACAGTGAAGACAGCACATCTGTGTCTTCACTTCCTGGCTCTATGAAGACTGGCCCAGTGACTGGCAGCGCTCAGGGTAGAAGCAGTCCTGCCCCAGCTGTGACAGCAGCATCCGTGACCAGTGTACAGGTTCCCAAAGTTTCCTTGCAACAAGCAAATCCCAGTGACAGCCCAGGGGTGTGTCCAGCAAAAGCATCCCTCAGACTGCCCCACAACTAACTATTTCTCCACCACCGAAGCCCATGGTCACCAGAGTTGTTTCCTTAACATGTGTGGTCAGCCATCCACCCAGGCCTTCAGGGAGCACAGAAGCAAACAGCAAACATAGCTAATCCTATCATAGGAGTCTAGAGGACATTGTCACGTTACAAAGAAGAAAGGACCAAGGAATCCAGAACAGAAGACGAACTTGTCTCATCAAGAGACAGCTGTGACTCAGTTGGAAACTATTCAAACAGCAGCTTCTCTGTTGGCCTCATGGGGAACATCCAGTGCAGACCTTCTCAGTACCCCTGCTCTCCCTGCAAATCTTATTTCTATTATCCAGAATTCAATGAATCAGATTGAACTGAGAAAAACAACCTCAAGCGTCCATAAACAGTATCTGCCAACTCAGCCTGCTGTCTTCAAATGCTAAAGGAGGAGGATGACGGGTACCAAACTAGATATGGATCAAAATAGAATTGTTAGGCTTATTTGATGACTTCCTTTATTGGGCTAATCTTGATCAGAAGTCCAGGTTAGTATGTGAAGCTAGAAGTACCGTTATTAATGTGTCAGGTTATTTATGTGTCAGCCACAGTTATGCTAACTATTTCAAAGGACTCCTGCCCTTTAAGAGGAAAACAACCCTCCAGCAATATTTGTACCCATGACTGACATTGGGACTGGATTGATGTTTGATGCATTGTTGGGGAAAGTTTGCAATACAAACTGGTATCAGGAAAAATATAAAAAATAAAATCAGGCCTGCTAGACTTTTCAGCACACATCTTTAAATACTATGCCATGATGACCTTAGCATCAGTCACTACATATTCATTCATGCTGAGCTTTATCACTAGTCACTACAGGAAGAGCAAGGATAAATAAGGTAATGTCTTTTTTCTGCTGTTTCCTTATGCAGTAGAACTAAATGTACCAAGAAGCAGAAGAAAGGGACTATTTATCCTTTCTGTTGCAGTAAATAAATGGAAGAATCACATACAACACATTTTATAAATATGTGTTGACTAAATGTAATATTCAAAATCAAAAATTATAAAATATGCTGAACATATTTTTGAAATAAAATATATTTATTATAACTAGCACAGTTGCTGAAAATTGTGTCTGCCTTTCTTTTCATTCTTCTGGTTACAAAACTTACACACATAGCCGTGTTAATTAGCCTATGATTGTGGGCATAGGACTAAGTCAGGTGATCAAAGCTCTTCCCCAGCATATTTCTAAGCATGGATGATAGAAAACAATCTTTTTTATAATGCTCTTAGACTATAAACCTAGGGTTCTAGGAAAGTGTTTCCACAACCATTCAGAGTATCTTTATCATGCTTGGAGAATTAAGTGATATGACAGGGAAGTAAAGACAAAAGGGAAGTAGAAACAGAGTAGAGAAACCTTGGTTCCAGTGGTGACGTTGGGTCAGTTTCCTATATGCTCTTTTGAAGTATGCTAATCAACGATCCTCATACTGTAGTTGAGGGTTTTTCCCCCACTTGTAACTCTATTCTTGACCAGTACAAATATATTTTTTGGAATTTCTGGGCTAAAACTTGAAGAAAAAAAAAAAGAATGAAGACTAAATGCAGTGGGCATGAAGTGTTTATTGAACAAAATGTCAGAAGTTGTACCTAGGGGGATTATCTGACAGAGTTCATGCAATTGGGAGACATTTTCAGTTCAGAACCACCCTGGGAGTTATTTCCCCAAATAATACCCAAAGCATTACAACTAGTCTATTAATGCAATGGAGGAGATGAGAGTGCACAGGATCGACTCCATTTCTGGACACAGGATATTCAAAGATGCTGGAGGCTGTGGATGCTTTTACATCATGTGTGACTGAAAACAGAGATAGCTAAAATAGCGAAAATACATTTTACATAAACTTTGAACTAAGCTTACAATTTCTCTTCCTTTGTTATTAAAGGGAATATTGCCAAGTGAAGTGGAGTAGACCAAGATTATCATAAAACAGAAATTATAAGTGAATCAGAACCTCTGACTAAAATAGTGGAGTAAAGATGAATGTGGAATTTAGGATTTTACTCAAGTTTCTGGACTTGGTGACTGGTTACATTCTGAGCACACCAGCCAAGATAAGAAATGGATAGAAAGAACATATTTTATTGTGAAAGTGATTAGTTCCATTTGTGGTATTTTGAGCTAATTTTGATTAATAATAAAATGCATTCATTTGGATACACTCGTATGTGTCAATCCAAAGCTGGACAAAGAATCACGACTAAGCTTTATGATTATTGGAGCATATAGTATAAAAGAAATAACTCAATCCTACCAAGCCTTAGAGGAGCATGGAAATCCAGGGAAGACATAGGTTTCTACTTTAGGAAAACACAATATGCTGAGACATCTGTATACATTTTAGATGATTAAATTCTCATCATTTTAAAATATTCTTGGTTTTCTACTATTGTCTATAATTTGTATCTTAATGTGTTCTAAAATATAACAAACCCAAACATAATGCTTCATCTATAAAAGCCACTACTTAGCTGGGCTAACCACTCTAAGTTTCTAAAATGCTTTGTACTTATTCGTTGAAATCTGTCTACCTGGTTCACGTATCAATCTTTGAATATATCAGAAAAAATTGAAACACTGTAAAGGCAAATAAATTAAAAAGGCTGAACCCTCAAAAAACGAGAATTTGGTGAACTTTGATTCAATTTTAACTTTAATATATACATATGCATATAGATATAGATAGGCAGATAAGTAATCCATATTTATTCAATATGTAGATATATACTATGTATCTATAATACATCTATGTATACAAACACTAGACAGAACTAATACATACTGTAATCCTGTTACTAATATTAAATCTTAGACCAAGATATTAAAAAGACAACACAGTTAGGAAGCTACTGAAATTCTTTGTGTTCTGAGTAATTCTATATCCCAGTCTGGTTTTGTTATTGTTCATTGTCTTGACACTCCTTATTCTCATCCCAGATGACACTGGCTGTTACCATTTCTCTTCTGGTTTACTGCAGTCGCTTCTACTATCCTCCCTAACTCCAGTCTTTCTTTGGCTTAGAAACTTTCTCCACTTAACTGAGGAAGAAATTGCCTAAAACATAAATCTGACCATGTAGTTATACAATCTAACTCGTTAACAACGTTCCATTCCCTCAGAGAGGGAAAAGAGTGAACATTTGGAAAGTAACTGCCGCGTGGGAGAAATACAGAGGAGTCTTGCAGGGATTAACTGAACTTCATTGCCTCATTTCGCTGAAGTTGTTACGGAAGAACAAATGTAAACAACAGACAGCCATGGAAACAGAAACACCTGTAAATAAAATATATTTTGTGTGTGTTTATAAACCAGATGTTCGGAATGCTTCATTTAAAAAACTGTATTTGAAGATGAGTCAAATGGTGTTAAAATCACAGGAACTCTGGTAAATTGTATGAATCTATCTCAGGATAATCTTTCCATTTTTTTGCTCTGTCTTAAATCTCTTCTCTTTCCTAAGGACTTTACACTGTAGATTATTTCTTCTCCCTCTTGTATATTTATCTCCCTTCCCTTTCAACAGGATAACTCTTCTTCCGCGCAGGCTCAGCGGCCATGGCTCACGGGCCCAGCCGCTCCGCGGCATGTGGGATCTTCCCGGACCGGGACACGAACCCGTGTCCCCTGCATCGGCAGCCGGACTCTCAACCACTGTGCCACCAGGGAAGCCCTCTAAAATTTTTGAAAATAAAATAGATGATAGGTAGATAGATAGATAGATAGATAGATCTCCCACTTGAACTTTCATGGTCTTGAAGCTACTGCAGTCTCTCTCCTTCCTTTCAAAACCAGGAATCCATAATGTTATGTTCATTCTGCAATCTCCCGTTACTTCTTTAAGCCACTCCTTTCTAGTTTATACCATAACATGCTTCTGGAAATGGGAAGTCTCACTAAACCTGGTGGATATTTTGACTGCCTCATCTTACTTAGCTTCTCAGAAGCACTCAAACCTGTCCACAACTCCCTATATTTTGAAGTTTTCTCTTCTTGGATTTATGATGCAAACTTTTCCTGGCCTTCATAACTATTTTACTGCTAGTGAATGATGACATTCTGCAAGTGGATCCTCCCAGACCGGGGCGCGAACCCGGTTCCCCTGCATCGGCAGGCGGACGCGCAACCACTGCGCCACCAGGGAAGCCCTCTTCTTGGATTTATGATGCAAACTTTTCCTGGCCTTCATAACTATTTTACTGCTAGTGAATGATGACATTCTGCAAGTCTCAGCCTAGCCTGTGACTCTTCGTCTAATATTTTTATGTACATCTCTCTACAGACAAATCACAAACTGAAGTTTAATCTAGATCAGTCCAGCTCCACAGAATGTTCCGCTATCATGGGATTGTTTTATATCTGTACAGACCAAAACAGTAGTCACTAGCTACATGTGGCTATTGAGCACTTGAAATGTGGTGAGACTGATATTTTTCATTTTATTTAAATAGCTAGAGGCTACTGATTGGATGTATTTTGTCTTACCTCTTGGAATCACTGAAAACTACCTATTACTAACGAAGCAAGACTGAATTTTCCTTCTATCTGCATTTCTTTCATATTCTGCCACTTGTCTAGTTACATAAATTGAAAATCCAAGTCATTATAGACATTGACCTCTTGTATTTTCCTATAGATATTCCTTTCTAAATATCTCTCAAATCAGTCCACTTCCCCCATATTTACCACCCAGTAGCCACCCAGTCTAAACCACCGCTATTTCTGTGTGTTTTGGAAGCAACAGCTTCTCTTACTCTTCTCTAAATCCTTCTCTAGACAGCCACTTTAGTCTTGATGAAATCAAATCTGCTTGTACTCATTTGCTCTGTCCTCACCCCTACCTACCCAATTTGAAACTTTCTGAAAGTTGTATTTGCTGTAATGTGAAGAAAGAACACCTTAAAACGGCCTGTGGAGCCCTAGGTTTCCTGACCATCTCTACCCCACTGGCGTCTTCCCTAATCATGCTCTCCCTTGCTCAATGTCTAGGCAATGCTAAATATACAATTATTTTCAATATCTGTATACCCTTTGCTAGCTTATAGAGCACGTTTGTAAAACTTATCATCAAATTTAATGCCCACATTCTCCCAAACATCCCCTATTATAGCCACACAGTTTTGTTTTGTTTTGTTTTGTTTTCAGCTCCTTGAACATACCACACTGCCTTCAATCACAGGGTTCTGGCACTTATTTTCCTCTTTTTCATTGCATCTATCCTTATGTAGCAAATCCCTTCTAATCTACCTTCATTTTTTCATAAAGTTTTCAAGAATCTAATGAAGTTTAAGTTTTGGAGACTCTCACTTGCATGGGCTACTTCTAAGATGCCCTGTGCCTGATTTGAATTATTTTCCTTAAAGTGGGACTGCAAATTGTGTAAGATTTGGGTCATAATAAACCTGGATCCAACAATGGCCACAATATACAATAACTTTACTTCTAAACTTTTTTTAAAAGCCTGATGATTGCTCATTTGCATGAATTTTGATAATGAATTGGGAGGGGTTTCAGTAACCCTAGTCTTTAAATTTACAAGTTTGTGTAGAACTCTTTTTGTGTAGCAGGTTAGATGAAGAAACTGGATTTTGAAGTTAAGATATTGGGCAAATTGGGTGAAATGGATGAATGTGGTCAAAAAGTATAAACTTCCAGTTATAAGATAAATAAGCCCTGGGGATATAATACACAGCCTCCTGACTATAGTTAACAATACTATATTGTATATTTCAAAGATGCTAAGAGAGTATGTCTTAAAAGTTCTCATCACAAGAATAAAAATTATAACTGATTGTAGTGATGGATGGTAACTAAACTTATTGTGGTAATCGTTTTGCAATACATACATTTATCAAATAATTATCTCGTACACCTAAAACTAATACAATATTATATGTCAATTACATCTCAACTTAAAAAAAAAGAAGTGTTCCCAAGGCGATCAACTAGTGATTCCCTTACAAGAATCCTCTTCTCCTGCCTGGAAGAGGGGAAATTTTGAAAGTATTAGTACTCTATTATTTTGTTACAAAATGCTATTACTAAAATATTTCTGTTGCTAAAGCTTAATTTTTTATGAAATAATTTCTGAAACAAAAATATAATAATGTAATATGCATTTTATGATAAAATGTAATGGTGCGTATATTTCCATAGTAACATGCATATATATATATATATATATATATATATGTTTCAAATAAGTAAAAAAGAGAAAATCTGCCCACTAATAATAATTTCTGAAACAAAAATATAATAAATGTAATATGCATTTTATGATAAAATGTAATGGTGCGTATATTTCCATAGTAACATGCATATATATATATATATATATATATATATGTTTCAAATAAGTAAAAAAGAGAAAATCTGCCCACTAATGATCATTGAGTGATACAGCAATTTTACTCAAAATATGGGTTCAAATATTAAAAGAAAAGAAAGATCAAATATATTTCTTCTATCTTGTTTTAAAAAATCTGAAAAGTAGCTTGCAAATTCAAAGCAATAAAATTTGGTATTCTTTAATCCATTAGATTACATATCCGTGATAATATGTACAATGTTTCAATTAACTTTTTCTTTCAGTGTAAAAGTTGAGCATCCTTTCTTACATTTTTGGAAAAGTCTCACATATACCTTAAAATGTATGTTGTCTAATGAATATAAGGGACAATTTTAAAGAACTGATTATCAAGGAGCAATAACATGGATTGATTTATCTATTTTGAGAGTAAAAGGCAGAACATGAGAGCCATAGGTTAACAGTTTATTTAAATCCTTATGAATCTGTGAAATGTGTAAAAGTGCACAACATAATTCTTTACTGGCAGAATTCTTTGAAGATGTAAACTTAACATGCAAAAATGAGATAAAATCTCTCCAAAGATTGCAAGTTTATTCAGGAAAAAAAAAAGCCTTCAATTTTTGTTTTGTTAAAAAATATGGCAACACTCCTTAAAGCTTATTTATCTGACAGCTACAGTTTTCTGCACTACTTCGATGAGAGGATTAAGCAAAAAGTGGGAAAATAATTAAAATATGCTAAAAGAAACTATGGAATGAATTTTAAAACTTTTCTTAACAAACTTCATCCTTCAACGTATTTTCGTTTTGCTTTATATGATAAATTTATAAAAGATTGTTCTAGTTGAAAGCATCATCCTAGGTAAAACTTGAACAATTATCAATTGCCTATAATGAAATCTAAATGGTAACATATCAAATTAATAAAGGAAATGAACATTTCAGGGAAAAATATAAAATGAGACATGGTATGTCATCTTTTATGGGCTCATCTATACATTTACTCATGAAATACAATTCAAGTTTTCACTCACAACCATTTCCTAAAATTAAAATTTACTGAGCAGTATTCAATTTACCGATATTGCTTAATATTATTGAACCCATGCCTTTTGTTCCTTACGAATCAGTGCAAGAATCAGCTTGTTTGGTGCTAAGGAAACTACTCACTCTTCTAGTAGTGGAGAGAGAGACCCAATGTAAAATATTGTTCATGGAACGTTCATCTGGAATAATCCCCTCATTAACTAGATAATGGACCCTAAGCACAAAAGCGTTAAGTAACTTGCCCTGAGGACCAGTGTCGGCCAGGTGCTACTCCAGGCGTCTACTAGAGTACATATCGCCAATGGGATGGACAGTTCTAGGGCTCTTTTAGGTAATATAGAGAGTTATTGAGTTGACTACCAGTATCGATCAAGATAAGATTAACAATTTTGTATATTTAACTCCTAGACATCAAAATAATAGCTCAGGATGAAACTCTGTTTTAGTAGAGAGGACTGATGATTTATCATGATATAAGTTTCTCTGTATATTTGGTAACTAGCACAGTGCCAGGTACACCAATGATGCTTATTATTTGTTGAGTTAGATTGAATATATCTCCCAGAATTCTAAAATGTGAATGTTTATTTTAATGTGGTTATAAATAACGTTTTAAAATTAAACCTACATTTATTAACATTGCATTAAGGAGGATTTAAACAATTAGCATATTCAATGAGTCTTCTTATAAAACGGTGGAGATTTGCTTAAGAAAGCTAAGAATCCTTAAATTTCTATAATTACGTATTTCAGAATTTAAAATTACATTCCATTTAAGCATTTCAAAGAACACAATAAGCAATGATGCTTTGCAAAGTATACACATTTAAATAAGTCAAATTACAAGAAATAAAACAAGATCATAGATAATATTAGGAACAAATTGGAAAGACAGATATGAATATTGTAGTCATTGTTTTTCATGTAATCTTGGCACTGAGGATGTACAAACGCTTTTTTCCCCCTTAGTTGAAAAGGAAAAAATAAGATGGGGGATTTCCCTAAGGTCAGTATGTGAGAGAGGATCATATTGGATTTATTTGTAAAAAGTAGAAAAGATACATTCTATACCTGTTCAGTATTTCAAATTGTCTTAAGTTACAGAACTTTGTTTCCCTTTGGAAGGAAAAATAGGTTTTATTTGGCAAAAAAAAAAAAAAAAACTTTTTTGTAAAAATAACTCAAATGTCAAGAAAATGATGAGAAGGAAATTGCTTAGAAAACTGCAAAAAGAAAGCATCGACATAAAACCTGAATAAGTTTTAAAAATGTCATAAAACTTTAAATTAATGCATATGTGGAGGTTCTACTAAGTTTTATCTCACTCTTTATATACACAAAAATTAATTTTTGAGTCAAGTCTTGGTCAATGTTTCATTATTAACTTTATTATTTGCCTTCAGGATATTTGTGTAGTTGTTTTCTCATTCAGTTTTTACTAATATATACACTTGTACCTTATTAAATGAAATATTTGAAATTTGATTTGCTGAATTTGAGACAATATGGATAATAAACCTTGTCAGAGCTTTCATTTGGCACACTTCTCTGGCTTATTTTTAGGTTCAAATGAGGCAAAATATGTTAATAACATTTGTGAAATACAATAGAAAACTTTTTTGAGAAATTTGTTTTATTATGTTAAGCCTGAATATGTAAATTTTAAATTTAAATTGCACAGCGGTCATTGCATCAGTGGTCATTATGTTTAAATGTTTTTAAAGAATATATAATATTAAATAAAATTTTTTCATGATGCTACTTTATTTTTTCCAAAAGATTAGTAAACTAATGGGGATTTTTTTGTGAAAATATTAGAAATTTAAACATTTTTAATTTTTTTCAAAAGGTAAGATACAGGTAAGATACAATAAGAGACAAAAGATAAGAATACAAATAAGTTCAACATTAAATGACCTTCCTAATAAGGTTTCCTATTCTTAATTTTCCCCAATCTATTATTCTAGGTCTTTCTTGTTTGCCTATATTTTCTTTCTTTCTTTTCTTTTTTTTTTTCACTTTCTTCTTCTTTGATTAAAATTGAGACATTATCTGTCCAGGTACAAGTTTCTAGAGATGGCAAATCCAAAACGTGTATTTTTAAACCAATATTCTGACTCCTCTGAGCAAATTAGGCAGCCAATAGGTATTCTTGATGTCAGCTAAGCACCCGTAACACATTTGATTTGAAAACTTTTATTTGAATGAATTTCACTAAAGTCAATTTTAATGTAAACAACTGGTAAATAGAGTGCAGCTTATAAGACACTGCCAGTGTTTGTAGAATCTTATTTTAACTTGATACTCCAAAACAAGAAGAGGTAGTCTAAGCATTTTAAGAACAACGTAAGGTACTAAACTACCAGAAACCCAATCTATGGCTTTGAGTAAACATTTTTTAATGCATAAGCCAGGACCCCAAACTGCAAAGTAGAAGGACTTATAGGTATCTGCCCTGTGAGCCAGGAGATCAGCAACATATTGTATGGACTGCAATAATGCCTACAGCTCTGTGCTGATCACTGGGGAAACTGTCTACTGCTTTACTTCCACCTTCTAAATCTGGCACAAATCCCTCTTGTGACCAAACCTAATCCAGAAACATACAGGAAATGGAAAACTAGGGAATATGTTTCAAACTTAGCTTCAATTTATCATAAAGCAATTTAGAGTACCTTGCAAAACCCCACTATTCTATATTACTATACCATTATGATTCTGTGCTTACAAAATTATACTGGCAAAGAAATATTCTCTCAAGTTCTGCATATTAACGTATTCTTATGCTACAGACACAGTATGAACACATGCTCAGCCCATTTAAAATCGTGGCAGGAATGAAACAATGTTTTTCATTTTAGTCTTGGAGGACAAGTATCATTGACACAGATAGAAAATCAAACAATATCTTTCTATTTCATTAATTAAAGGCTTTATTTGCTTTAATACTAATTTTAAATTATCTGCAATTTTAAATAATATAAGCCTACAGGCTCTTTAAGCTTTAAGGCTCTTAAGTTCAGCAAGAGAACTTTGCTAAGAAAGTTTGCTTGCCAAGCAATTTTTCACCAGTTCTCACTGCTATCTAAATGTAGTTCCTGTTTCAGTGTTTGACCTAAATGTATTTTCTTTAAACAGAAAGAACCTAAAGAACAAGGCCTCAGGGACATGGTACTACCTGAGTCATTCACTCTGAGCCAAAGAAAACATAAATACATTCTTTCCAAGGTAGTGGGGTTTTGTGAGGCATTGTAAATTGTTTTGTGATAGATGAACCCTAGGAAAATGCATCAACTCTGTTAAAACAATCAAGGAAACAATATTAGAGTAAAGAAATACACCCCAGGGTACTCAGGGACATTATGTTATGAAGCTAGGGGTATTGACCCTTTTATCTATGGCACAACTGAAACCACAGTTAAAATACTGTATATGGTGCCAAAGAACATGAAAGATGCCAAACCCTTACAACCAGGGAAATGTCAAAAGAGGAGAGGTGATCAGATGGCCAGAATACTGCTGCAAGGTAGGATGATAGAGATTGATTTAAAATATAAATGAGTATATCAAAATCTCACAATTCGGGGAAAAAATACACTTTCGTATAGTGCTTGAAAATGATCCATTTTGTCATACATTTGGTGTGGTAGGGAGAAGAAAACATTTATCACTCACCGCAGATTTCTCTTTCTGGATTCGTAGGTTATAACATTCATTATATCTGATGGAAATAGAAGGAGAAGTAACATTTTCCTCTACATTTTTCCTATGTTGTCTCTTTGAAGCAAACAGCAGCTTTTGCTGTGAGATTGGATTATATTTTATGAATTTTTCACCTAAGTACACTCATATAATATACTAATTAACTAACAATAAGAGAAAGGAGGAAAAGAGGATGGTAGAGATGCTCTCTCTCTCTCTATATATATATACACACATATATATAGTATCCCATATATATGGAATAATATATACAATGCAATATAACTTTTAAAATTATATGTTATATTTTAATAATATAATTATATATAACATAAATATATGATATTGTAACATGAACAGATAAATGTATACATTTCTAAATATATATATTTATATAAATGTATAAATATATTGTATAATACATATATAATGTAGAAAATGTATATTTTCTCTCTTCTTCAACTATCCGCCTTGACATCTTTTTCTCTATTTTTACCTATCTCAGCTTGGGATGGTGAAGGAAGAAAAACAAAATATGCAGGGTTCTTGTGACTCTTATTTCTGTCTATGGATTGTTAGAGCTATGGTAAAGGAAAGCCAACTGATACATTCCAGAATGATTTTTCAGGTGTCATTTTGCTCTGATTTTGTTTTAGCATAAGTGTAACTAAACAGAAATGACTCTGTGTGTTAGAAAGAATATCGATAAGCATCCTTGAGTAGGAAAGAAATTTACCTTTTATTTTTTAACTGTGCTAAGCGATGTTATGTAACAGGAAGTAATGAAAACAACTTCTCCTTAGAAAAGTACTAATAATACGATGTGGTCATAATAATACTAAATAGTATAGTTTGGCTTAATACCCCAGAAATAAACATTATTTCATGTAAAATTTTAACATGAGAGTAAGAGAATAATTATTGACCAAGTGAGTCAGTAATTTGAGTGGGAAATAGATATCTAGGTCATCAGCCCCAAACATACACATGTACGTAAGCACACACAAAATAAAAGGTAGAATAGAGTTAAAATTAGAATATTTGTGTGTGAATTTAGAATTTTTTTAGTATAAAAGCAGAATCAATCTCAAAGTAAAATATTGAAAGATTCATCACTATAAAAGTTTCTGTTGAAACAAAAACCACAGAACAACAACAAGCTTATAATTAAAAAAGCTAAACAAATTTAGGTGAAAAAATTTGCTACACGTACAAAAATGGATTGATATTTTTAATCTGCAAATTAACAATATCAGTCGATAAAGACACTGATATAGGCTGAACTGGAAAAAAATAGCAAAGAGCAAGAAGAGAACATTTATACTTGAAAAAACACAAAAGACTTCTAAATATTTTCTTAACGTTCAGCTTCAGAAAAAAAATAAATAAAAAACCTTTATTGGCCTAGAAAATTAATAATTTTTGGAAACATTTTAATATTATAATATTCAATTCCAGTTAATATTGTTAGAAAGAGACAGCCTCAAGTGATATTGGTAAAAGTTATACTGTTACAATCTTCCTGAAAATTTTGCAATCTGTTAATTTATTTCATTTGGTGTAACAATAATTTTATACTATTGAACTTGGCAATTTTATTTCTAATAATTCTCTAAATCCATTATTGAAATTAATTTGAATTGCCAAAAATGTCAAGATCACTACATTAATAAAATGAAGAATGAAAACCGTATGACCCTCTCAATAGATGCAGAAAAAGTGTTTAACAAAAAAATTAAACATCTTTTTCATGATAAAAGCTCTCAACGAATTCAGTATAGAAAAGGAAGACTGCGATATAATAAAGGCTATATATGACAAACACACAGTTAACATCATACTCAATGGTGAAAAGCTGAAAGCCTTTTCTCGAAAATCAGGAACAAGGCAAGGATGCCAATTCTTACTATTCCTATTCACCATAGTACCTGAGTCTTAACCAGAACAATCAGGAAGAAAAAGAGATTAAAGTCATCCAAATCAGAAAGGAAAAGTAATATTGTCTCTGTTTATGAATGTTATGAACTTATATATAGAAAACCTTAAATATGTCACCAAAAAATGTTTAGAACTAATTAACGAATTCAGTAAAGTTGCAAAATACCAAATCAATATATAAAAATCGGTTGTGTTTTTGTGTACCAACAATGAACTATCTGTACAAGAAATAAAGAAAACTAATCCATTCACAATAGCATCAAAGACAATAATATACTTAGGAATAAATTTAACCAAGGATGTGAAATTATCTGTACACTGAAAAATATAAGGCATTGATGAAAGAAATTGAAAAAGACACAAATAAATACAAAGATATCCCGTGATCATGAATCAGAAGAAATAATACTGTTAAAATGTCTGTAATTCCCAAAGCCATCTATAGATTCAACGCAATTTCTATCAAAATCCTAATGGCATTTTTCACAGAAATAGAAAAAATAATCCTAAAATTTGTATGGACCCTGAATAGCCAAAGAAAAATTAAGAACAGAGCTGGAGGCATCACACCTCCTGATTTCAAATTATACTACAAAACCATCGTTATTAAAACTGTATAGTTTTGGTATTAAAAACAGACACATAGACCAATGGAATAGAATAGGGGGCCTAGAAATAAACAGATTCATCTATGGTCAACTAATATTTGACAAGGGAATCAAGAACACTCAATGGAGAAAGGATAGTCTCCTTAATACATAATATTGGGAAACCTGGACAGCTACATGCAAAAGAATGAAATTGGACCTCTGTCTTACACCATTCATAAAAACTAAATTGAAATGTATTAAACACTTAAATGTAAGACCCCAAACTATAAAACTTCTAAAATAAAATGTAGGGAAAAAGTTCTTTGACATTTGTCTTAGCAATGATTTTTGGATCTGATATCAAAAGTGCAGGCAACAAAAGCAAAAATAAACAAGTGAAACTTTATCAAGCTAAAGAGCTTCTGCATAGCAAAAGAAACAACCAATAGAATGAAGACAGCCTACAGAATGTAAGAAAATATTTGCAAACCATATATGAGAGGTTAATATGCAAAAATATAAAGAACTCATATAACTCAATAGCAACAACACAATCTGATTAAAAAATGGGCAAAGTACCTGAATACACATTTTTCCAAAGAAGAAATACAAATGGCCAATATGTACATGAAAAGTTGCCCAACATCGCTAATCATCAGAAAAATTGAAATTAAAAGCACAAGATATCACCTCACACTGTTAGAATGGCTAGTATCAAAAAGACAAGATATAACAAGTTTCGTTGACAATGTGGAGGAAAGGGAACCTTAGTGCACTGTTGGTGAAAATGTAAACTGATACAATCATTGTAGAAAACAGTGTGGAGGTTGCTCACAAAATTTAAAATAGAACTACCATATGGTCCAGCCATCCCACTTCTAGGTATATATCTGAAGGAAACAAAATCATTCTCTCAAAGATACCTGCACCACCATGTTCAACGCAGCATTATTCATAACAGTTGAGACATGTTAACAATCTGTCTACCAGCAGATGAATGGATAAAGAAAATATGAGATATGTATACACAAACACACACACAATGGAGTATCATTTGGCTATAAAAAAAGAAGGAAATCCTGCCATTTGTGACAACATGGATGGACCTTTAGAACCTTATGCTAAGTAAAGTAAGTCTGACAGAGAAAGACAAATACAATGAAAACAAAAAGTCAAACTTATAGAAATAGAAAGTAGAATGATGGTGGCTAGGGGTGGGGGAAATGGAGAGACACTGGTCAGAGTTCACAAAAAAATGAAAGTGTCAGGAAATATTTTCTAAGATCTGGCAATGGGCAAAAGAGACTACTGCATGTTTTTTAGTAGGCATAACGTTCACAGGGAGCTGATAATATAATGATATTTATTAAGATGTACACCTTAGGAATTATTAGGATATAATAATAAAAGACACCTTTGACTGTCTTTCTAATGACTAGTCTATTTTACCACTCTGTAAGTGTACAAGTATTCTTGAATAATGGTTGTCATACCAATTATTTTTGTCCACAGCAGTGCAAATAGATATCATCCACACTAGAGAAAATTGACTTCCTGTCTTTAAGACATAATCCCAAGCATTATATTTTATTGCCTCATAGAATGCTAACCAAAGTCGCATTTATTAACATGTTAAGTTCGGCATTCCTGATTGCTTTTATCTACTTCTGGTGTTCAAATTCTCCTTTATAGTGGTTTTAATATCTTACTGGTTTCCTCATTAATCAGCAAGCTTAATAAAATATTTGGCATGTATTTTATATTTCCATAATAATTTTTAACATTTTGAAAATGTTATATTAACAAAAGTTTTACACTCTACAATATACATTGCAGTTTTATTTACAATAGATTAAAAAAAATACGCCAAATGTCTAACAATAGTAAAAAGGATAAAGGCAAAGTCTTGAGATGAAGCAACATACTTCTTAAGAATTTGCAGTAACTTTGAAACATTCTTATGTCATCATGTTTAGTAATTAAAAGAAGAATATGACATTGAATATGTGAAATGAGGGAGTCTGGCAAGAAACATACAAAAGCTATAGAGTTTTCCTCTTGTTGGTGAATAATTTTTCTTTTCTATATTTTCTAGTTAAACACTTTCTATTGTAAGCATTTACTAACCTTATTATTAAAAAAATACTGCTTATTAGAAATACATTACTGGAAGCATAAAATATCATACAATTTGTGCTAAACAAAGGTTAAATAATATTTAAGTAAGCAATAGTGGGATCTCTGTCAGAGAAATTAGATGTTACATTTACATGAGAATATTCAAACTATGCACATTTTCTGGAATGTACTAGTCTACATTATAGTGTGATTAAGAGATGCATTCCATAAAGATCTCACTCATAACTCTAATAAATACATGCACTACTACATTATGGTTTTTAAACCCACATTAATATTTTAATGGATGTTAATGACAATGTGTTGCCTCATTCTAGGGATTTGGCAATTTACAAGGAGTTTACTCTAGAAGATAACTGAATCCAAAACCTCAATCTTTTGTTAAAAGAGTAGTTTTATTCATTCAAATGTCACACATGATGAGAAGCAGTGGTAGGAGAAAATTCTCTGCAGCTAAGTTAACAGCTATTTTCATAAAAGATTAAACCCAGGTAGGAGCAAAAGCTATATCCAAACTTGAGCTTAACCTCTGAGTGAAACTGAGCTTGGTATTCTCTTTGTAAAACAAGACATCATTGACTCTCTTTAAGAATTTCAGAGTCTCCTGGATAGTTTCATACTCCATCACTTAGATCATAAATTGTACGAGGGCACTGGCCTTTCTATCTTTTTCACATATACCTTCCCAGTGTACAGGGTATGGCATATACAAGAAACTCAACATATACTTTGTCTAAGTGATCAAAATATTTGACAGCAAATTTGAAGAAATTATATCTGTAATTCATAATATTTAATTGTGAATATCAACAGATTTTAGGAAGAAGTCACAAAGACTATTAAGATAAAGGACTATCCCTCAACTATAAATTTAGGCCAAGAGAAAATCTAGACTTATTTACTCAAGTCAAACATGAATCAGAAGAAAATATGTGGAATGGGAGAATCTTCAAAACATTTACATATTTACAGAGTGGAAAAAGGGAATAAAGTGGTAAATAACATGGCATGCTAAAGAAAGAATCATTTCTAGAAGGGATATATTCAGTAAAGAGAATATTTTTTCCCTTTGATAAATTCTTCTAACTCTCAGCAAAATGGAAAGATGATGAAATAAGAAATACAAACTCAAATGAAAGTAAAATTGATTAGAATGAAAAAGCAAAAATATATCACTGAAAAATCAATTTGACTTCAAAAAGACCACTATGTAAAATTAATAGATAAAACCAAAAACGACATGGTAGAAAACAGAATCAGTTAATTGGAAAAAATCTCCAACTTATGACAAGAAATGGAGAACAAAGAAACAATTAGGGAAGATAGTTTTTGAAGTCAGAAAACAGAGATTGATCAGAGAGGTTGTTAGTGTTTTATAAATAGAGGGTTGATTAAATATAGCCTTTAAATCTTTAAAGTATAATAGAAGAAATTTTTCAAATATAAAGAAATAACAGAATCTACAAATTAATATGCCATCTTACTACAGGTAAATTTTATCTAATTTAATCAACACTATCTAGATTTAGTCTATTGAAAAAAATTTGAAAACCTCAAAAAAGAAATATCATGTATATAAAAGATAATGTATTAGGTAGTCTTATATTCTAGGCATACAGGTTCAATGCAGAAAAAAATTTACCGAAGATATGAATGAGGTAACATTAAACCCAAGATTTTTTCCTATCAGTCAAGATTTCTTTCAGATAGAGAGGCAACACAGACTTTTAAAAACAGACAAGGTTTCAGGGCACAGCTATTCATTCACATTTCTCCTCTCATCCTTTTCTCTCTGTACTTTTAATTTCAAATAAAATGATTGGTTTTTCTTGTCTGGGGAGTTGGTATAGGTAGGGAATTAGAGACTCTTTCTGACCTTGTGTTATTTCTATAGCATTTTAATCTATATTACAAATCCTCTGCAGTCCACTATAAATTAAAAGTTTTTGAACAGGAAATCCAGGTTGTTTTTTTTTTTCTTCTTTTAGCATTTATGTTCTGGTCATCCCTTCCCTGAGGTAAAGAACACTAAGTGATTTATCTGATTTTATGGGTGGTGGGGTAGGGAAAATAATTGGACAAAACAGCAACAGGTAGACAATTGTTGATCTCAAACAACTAAAGGCACAATTTCCTACTAATAAATATTTGCATCCTTATGTATCCAGTCAGGGTCCAGTCAGTAGGCAAAATCACACCAGTAGTTTGAACAAAGGAAATTCAATATAGATGTTTTAAACAATAAAAGGGAATTAACTACTAAGAAGGATAAAAATAAATCTATAAGAAACAAGAGTAGCAGATGTCAAAGCACAGTTACTACTTCTAGGGCTGAGATACAGTACCCAAGGAAGGAAAAGACTTGTGAGAGTCACCACATTCCTCCCCAAACCTGAAGGAGGCCAGTAGAAACCTGCCCTCTAGGGTGCTGCTAAGACTTGGGAATCATCACACTGGAGTATTGTTAAGATTCACTGGGAAGCCACTGGGGTTCCAAGGTCCATTAATAGTATTAAAAAGCAGGGCAAACAGGGTGTATTTGAAACTGAGAGCCAGTTTCTTGATAATTGGCACATCTATTGAAATATTTATTATATCCAGGCTTTCTTTTCTAAGAAATTAGAACCTGGGAACCTATCTTGCAGTCAAATGCTCTACCCCTGAGCTAAAATCCCTGCTGGGACTTACCCTAAATTGTGATCACCATAACCAAAACTCAAACCTAAAAACAGCACAAGACTGCATGAATATTTTTTCAAAGATCACTAGACATTGAGTTGATAAGCCAAGACTCATAGTGAAAGTTTTTCCTTTTGAAATAGAGTAACTAAGGAGGGGATGCCCACTCTCACCACTTCTATTTAACATAGCATTGGAAATCCTAGCCACAGCAATCAGAAAAGAAAAAGAAATAAGAAGCATCCAAATTGGAAGTGAAGAAGTGAAACGGTCACTATTGCAGATGATATAATACCATATACAGAAAACCCTAAAGTTTCCACAAAACCTATTAGAACTAATAAATGAATTCATAATTTGCAGGATGCAAAATTAATATAGAGAAATCTGTTGCTCTTTTCTACACTAATAATGAACAATCAAAAAGAAAAGGTAAGAAAACAATTGCATTTAAAATTGCATCAAAGAGAATAAAATACCTAGGAATAATCTTAACCAAGGAGGTAAAAGAACTATACTCTGAAAACTATAAAACACAGATGAAAGAAATAGATGATACAATGAAATGGAAAGATACCCTGTGTTCACGGATTGGAAGAATTAATATTGTTAAAATTTCCATACTACCCAAAGCAAGCTACAGATTAATGCAATCCCTACCAAAATATCCATGACATTTTTCACAGAACTAGAACAAGTAACCCTAAAATTTATATGGAACCACAAAAGATACCAAATAGCCAAAGCAATCTTGAGGAAAAAAGAACAAAGCCAGAGATATTATGCACCCTGACTTCAGACTATACTGCACAGCTACAGTAATCAAAGCAGTAGAGCACTTGCACAAAACCAGACACATAGATAATGGAACAGAATAGAGAGACCAGAAATAAACCTATGTACATATGGTCAATTAATCTACAACAAAAGAAGCAAAAAATATAATACAGAAAAGATAGTTTCTTCAATAAGTGGTGCTGGGAAAACTGGATAGCTGCTTGTAAAAGAATGAAATTAGAACATTTCCTCACACCATATATAAAAATAAACTCAAAATGGATTAAAGACCTAAATGTAAGATGGAAACCATAAAACTCCCAGAAGGGAACATAGGCAGAACACTCTTTGACATAAATTGTAAGCAATATTATTTTGGATCTGTCTCCTAAAGCAAAGGAAATAAAACAAAAATAAACAAATGGGTCCTTATTAAACTCAAAAGCTTTTGCACAGCAAAGGAAGCCATCAACAAACAAAAAGACAACCTACAGAATGGGAAAAATATTTGCAAATGATATGACTGATAAGGGGTTAATATCCAAAAAATATAAACAGTTCATACAACTCAATGTAGAAAAAAAACCAACTGATTAAAAAATGGGCAAGAGACTTGAATAGACATTTTCCAAAGAAGACATATAGATGGCCGGGAGGCATCTCATGAAAAGATGCTCAACACTGCTAATCATCAGAGAAGTGCAAATCACAGTGAGATATCACCTCACACATGACAGAATGGCTACCATCAAAAGGAACGCAAATAACAAATGTTGGGGAGAATGTGAAGAAAAGAAAACTCTAGAACACCATTGGTGGGAATGTAAATTGGTACAGCCACTGTGGAAAACAGCATGGAGGTTCCTCAAAAAATTAAAAATAGAGCTACCATTCTATCCAGCAATTCCACTCCTGAGTATTTATCCAAAGGAAACAAAAACACTAATTCAAAAAGATACATGTACCCCAATGTTCATAGCAGCATTATTTACAACAGCCAAGCCACAGAAGCAACCTAAGTGTCCATGAACAGATGAATGGATAAAGAAGATGTGGTGTATATAAACAATGAGATATTACTCAGCCATAAAAAAGAATGAAATTCTGCCATTTGCAACAATGTAGATGGATTGAGAGGATATTATGCTAAGTGAAATAAGTCAGACAGAAAAAGACAAATGCTGTATGTTATCACTTACATGTGGAATCTAAAACATAAAGGAATGAATAAAACAAAACAGAAACAGATTCACAGATATTGAGAACAAACTAGTGGTTACCAGAGGGGAGAGGGAAGGGGGAAGATAGGAGTAGAAGATTAAGAGGTACAAGCTGCTATTCATAAAATAGATAAGGATATATTGTACAGCACAGGGAATATAGCCAATATTTTATAATAACTTTAAATAGAGTGTAATCTATAAAAATATTGAATCACTATGTTGTACACTGAAACTAACATAATATTGTAAACTAACTATACCTCAATAATAAAATAAAATAAAATGTGAGGATAACTACTTATTCCCCACTCTCCCACTAATGAGGAAGTAACTTCTCGTAAAGCCTAGTTTCTTCATTCTCATGCAAGTCTTCCTTCTACTCCTTCTCTTTTTCTTTTTTTCTTTTGATATTCCTAAGTGTCTCCTAACTTTTGCATTTTTCACAAAGTATGAAACTTTGTCTTTACCCTTCTTTGACTCCTAGTAAATTAGGATTACCAATCCTCAGCTTTTTTGGTGACTCTTCCTACCCTCTACTGTATTCTGTTGGTGTAGGGATAAAGGTTACAATATGTTCTCATATAGGCCAAGATTATTTATTGGGATCACTTTAACTGGCCTTCCCTATTCTCTTCCCACACTTTGTAAATAGTAAATCTTCTGAACATTTCTGAGGTTATGCCAGAATGCTTGAACACCTGGGGTGTCAGCAGCACAATCTTCTCTTCCTCTGGAGCTTCTGGACCCTGTGTGAAACTAATAGAACGGAAAGGATTTGGAGTTTAGTGCTTATATATAATGGTTCAAAATAGACTACTTCTTCATGATGTTCAATGATCACCATACAAGTCACATCTCAAGATTAGGGTTAAATGACCAGAACTCCATCTTTTGTACCATAGTCTCCAGAACCTAGAACAGTGCTTGAAATATTTAGTGCTTAATTATTATACATTGAATAAGTAAATAATACTTATATGTTCCCATTTCTTCCATCTCCTTCTGCCACCTACTTTTCTAATCTTTTTCAAATTAGCTTCAAATACTGATGCCTGTAAAATTTAAGTGCTCTTTATCTCTTCATGAAATGTCACAAACTAAAATAGAAAATAATCTCATTTACCATAAGTCATTAAATTTTTCATATTCTGTTATCCAGTTAACTCTGGCCTTTTTCTAAATTGGTGTTTATGTATTTTTCATTTTTCTTTTCTTACATTATGGAGTAGCAGTGATAAGCCTGGGAATTGAGGCTTTGCACTTAGCCTTTAAAGGCCATTGACAACTCTTGATACATTTTATTTTTTACTTTCTGTATTTACTATTTGATTATATGTCCAGGGATTTCTGAGGTTTTTATTGTTGTTGTTTTGTTTTGTTTTTATTAATGAAGATCTTTGTCTCCCAATACGTATGGTATCATTTACATAAACCTCTGCTTTACCTTATTCTTGGCATAGATTATCCAACAATATGCATGCTCTGGAGTTAGCTTGGATTTGAATTTATGCAAAGCTACTTATTATTTTAAGACCTTGGGAAAAATAGCTAACATAATTTCTGGTGAAATGTGAGCTGAGGATAAGCCCCTTCCTGAAAGAGTTCTTTTTATAATGCATATTCCTGCCATATATTAATAGTCATTATTTCTTTAAAAGGCTGACAGTCTCATCATTTAAGAACATGTATTTAAATTCAGTTCATACACTTCTCTTATAAAGTATATAACATGAAGTTTATAATTGGCTCTCCTGAGAACTATTTCACTGAGTTTTTCTTTTTTTTTTTCTATTTTTTTTCTCTCTAGAAATGAAAATGAAACTTTACCCAGCCTACACTGATCAACATTTAAACAAATAAACAAAAAAACAACGGAATGTCACTGAGGAGGTTTGAAGGAAAGCTCATAATTACATATAATTAGGGAGCTGCTTTGATTAAATTTCTCATACAATCAGTGGCAATGAAAATTTGTTAATAAACAACTTGATTAATTCAGATACAATGTTCAATGACAAATGAGAGTAAATAATTGCATTATTTTGCATTTCTCCTTACAAATTTGGGATACATTGGAGGAAGGGGTACCATGAAGTCCAATAACAGATGAGAAACCTAGGTACGTTGATTCTAGTCAATATTCTCCAAATGAGGGCCCAGGAAATTATTTTAGATGCAGCTTCAAAAAGCTAATTTCAACTACTGATGTCTAACTTATATACACTTCCTGAATGAAAAGTCATTAGCTTAATCACTTACCAGGCACAAAATTGTTGTAAGACGACAAGTCAAATATGATTCAGGGATCAGACTGTGAGTCTTTGTTAATGGTCATCCAAACTGCAAGTTATTGATGTTTGACCAACATCATATTGGTTTGGTTCATTGGGTTGTTATAGCACTAGGATTTTTTTTAAAAATTTCCCAATATCTGCTTTGCAATAATCAAAACATAATAGACCATAAGAAAAAACAAACAAACAAACAAAAAGACTTCTGATTATGGATGGAACAATGTTAAGAAAATAAATCAGTCATATACTAAAAGTTTTAACACCTTGAACTAGTTTTGTTTGAATAATGCAAAAATGATTCACTGTGAAAAAAATCTATGAGTATAATATACAATGTCAATAATTTAAGAAAGTCCATTTTTATTTTATAATTAATAACTGCCAAAAGACATTGAAATTTAGCATCAAGTCTAAATTTAAATAGAAATTTGAATACAAAAAAATACAGATAATTAATAAAGTTATAGAGAATTAATCCCACTTTCCAAAAGAAGAATCCTGACAAATAACATATCAAATAAAATCTATATAAAGTTGGTTTATATTCTCTCAGGTTGAATATTTATTTGGAACATGGAATTCAGCCTTAAAAATTATATTTCGCTGGAGGCACAGTGGTTGAGAATCTGCCTGCCAATGCAGGGGACACGGGTTCGAGCCCTGGTCTGGGAAGATCCCACATGCCGCCAAGCAACTAGGCCCGTGAGCCACAACTACTGAGCCTGCGCGTCTGGAGCCTGTGCTCCACAACAAGAGAGGCCGTGATAGTGAGAGGCCCACGCACCGCGATGAAGAGTGGCCCCCGCTTGCCGCAACTAGAGAAAGCCCTCGCACAGAAACGAAGACCCAACACAGCCAAAAATAAATTAATTAATTAATTTTAATATATATATATATATTTCACTAGAAAATATATTCTTTGGCATTGCTTGAAAGGAAATTTTTATTTTTGATTTCAGATCACTATTAGTGATGTTTTGAAAGAGGGGACTTTGAAGGTATCTTAATCTGGTTTTATGCAAACACTGTAATTCTTGTTCAGTTTTATTGTATAGTTAGTTTTTGAGTACATGAATACTAATTTACCAGGTTCCTTAAGAACTATACTGAAGAAATCACTGAGCCACATCCCTTTAAAACTTGAGCACAGGCCCTTGTCTGCCTACTTGAAAAACTGTAACTTTGTCCATGAATGCAAAATTAGAAATCCATTTTTCCAATTGTGTCTTAGGTTTCCAGCCATTTCTCTTTTTTCTCCTTGTAAGACCAAGTAGAGTTATAGAAAACCAATCATTTAAGATGATTCTGGCAGAAGAGTTATAGAATGAGAGCAAAGAGAATTGCAAAGTAATATGGATAAAACTTGATAAAACCAAGCATTCTTAAAATGAAAGTAACTGATGAAGTTAGAACATTTTTATATCAAGTTGTTACTTAAGTGAAGCATGAAAAGGGTTAATGTTACATGAACTTTGAAATCATAGACTGACTATAGAACTCTGTATAATTTATAATTATTTTATATATAAGTTTAATACATATACTACAACTCTATACATATACACTATATTTATATATATACTTCCATATATATTCATCCCAGCCTTCCCCAAGCTATATTCCATGACATAATAGCTTGCATGTATTCAGAATCTGGGCCACTCTTTGTGACACAGGTAAATATTACCAAGCTGCACTTTACTTACAAGATAATTGGGACTTGAATAAGTTAAATATTGCCTAAAATTATACCTATGAAGTAATAAAGCTGTAGTTTGAACTTGGATGTGTGCACACCAAAGTCTATGAACACATCAATTACACTGATCTTTCACATATTGATAAAAGTTTAGATGAAAGGTATTCATGGTAAAATTAGTCTGGGACACAGGCAGAGTTAAACATTAGACATGTTGCTTTACTGCTGAAATGTTCAAAGTCTTTTATATGCTAATGCACATTGTGAATTAATGTACTTTATATAAGAAAGATCTAATATGACAATCTGCTCAAACTTATCGACCAAAGAATCATTTTCCTCCTCCCAAAATATTTTTAGTACTAGGATTTCAAGGAATTCATTTGTGAGCTGCTATCATAAGACATATAAAACTGTGAATACTGGAGTGCATTTATTCCAGAGCAACAAATAAAACAATTATGAAACATTTTTAAACAATACTATTTGATATGATGTATGTGTATAGACAAGTTGGGTAGCTCTGGGAAAAAATAAGACAAAAGGAAAATCAATCTTCTGCATCATTTTCCCTTGCTCCTGATCTTGCGCCCACTTATATCTCCATTGATTCTTATATATGGTGCTTTTGGGGAAAACCTGCTATATTTCAGATCAGAGCTTTTCAAAGGTTATTGTATATAAGAATCACCTCAGAGGAAGTTAAAATGCAGATTCTGATTTGGAAAAACTGGAGTAGAGCACAAGATTCTGCATTTCTAGTGAGTGCCTAGGGTATGTTTGAACCACACTTTTTTTTTTTTTTTTTGGCCTCTACCGCTGCGGAGCACAGGCTCCGGACGCGCAGGCTCAGCGGCCATGGCTCACAGGCCCAGCCGCTCCGCGGCATGTGGGATCTTCCCGGACCGGGGCACGAACCCGTGTCCCCTGCATCGGCAGGCGGACTCTCAACCACTGCGCCACCAGGGAAGCCGAGCCACACTTCTAATAGCAAGAAGCTAAGGCAGCATCCTCCCCCCTAAGTGTATTTTGAAAAGATTTTCAGAGTAATCAAAGTCTGTCCCTACCAAGCATTGATCCGATGTAGTTGTTCCACTGGAAAAAAAAAATCGAAAATATTTCATAATTTGATGAAAGTGTAGGATACTAATTGCTTTTTTTCTTTCTCTGAATATTTGTATTTAACAAGATAATAAACATATTTCAAGAAGAGATTCTCTAACTGGAAAGTTTTTTCTGTCTTGATACGAATTATATTGCTTTATGCTTGTGTAAAATAATAATTTTGAGACATATTAAAGGGAGAGAATCATATAAGAATAAATGAGTTCATTAGGATAGGCCTTACTCAATATAACTGGCATTTTTGAAATAAAAGGAAATTTGGACACAGGCAAACACAGAGGGAAGACCATAGGAAGTGGTCATCTTCAAGTCAAGGAAAGATGCCTCAGAAGAAATCAAACTTGCTGACCCTTTGATCTTGGACTTCCAGTTTCCAGAACTGTGAGAAAATAAGTTTCTGTTGTTTAAGATACTCAATCTGTGATATTTTATTATGGCAGCTCTAAGAAACTAATACAAATGCAGTTTATCCAGAATTTGTGAGTGTATTTTTATTAAGGCTTAATTGTGTCAAAGGGTTGCAAGATTTTACCTAGTAGATATAATCTATTTCTCATTATATGGAATGTGGCACAGATATGAAGGCTCAGATATGAAATTAAAAATAAGATTAGTTTGAAAAATTGAGTTGAATATTTTTTGAAAATGTGTATGCGTGTGTAAAATATTACACTTCAAATATTCACTATCAGGTTAGCACAAAGTTTAAACATTTCCTATTTAATTTCTTCACCTGTAAAATGAGGGTAATGATAACCAGCTAACACATTTTTGTTGGGAGATACAGACTAAAATACATAGCGTAGTATCTAGAAAAGCTAAGTAATAAAATAGAGCTATTAAAATTCCTCCCCCCCACACACACTGTTCTGCTTTTGTTTCTAATTAAACTCTAACTAGTAAAAAAGATCCAGTTGTTTTTAGAATGTCCTC
Source organism: Physeter macrocephalus (assembly GCF_002837175.3). Taxonomy (NCBI): domain Eukaryota; kingdom Metazoa; phylum Chordata; class Mammalia; order Artiodactyla; family Physeteridae; genus Physeter; species Physeter macrocephalus. The sequence goes on along the minus strand of NC_041223.1, from coordinate 57,867,362 downwards.
TTGCCAGAAGACCTGTAGACATTAAGCCAGTTTCTCTGCCATTGCTTCCTGTAAACATGCTATGTATGCTTCCATTCCCCAATCATTTTGCCAACATGGCATTAGTAACTATGAGAATTAAAAATCACCCTTGAGGGATGGTACTAAGTATAGGGAAATTAAAATAAGAATGCAGATTTAAAGAATGCAGCCACACAGCACAGGGAGATCAGCTCAGTGCTTTGTGACCACCTAGAGGGGTGGGATAGGGAGGATGGGAGGGAGATGCAAGAGGGAGGAGATATGGGGATATAAGTATATGCATAGCTGATTCACTTTGTTATAAAGCAGAAACTAACACACCGTTGTAAAGCAATTATACTCCAATAAAGATGTTTAAAAGAATAGCTGGTATGCTCTTATCAGTCCCCTACCATCCAATAAATATGAAACAATATTGGTAGTAATAGGGCAGCTGTAGATCAGTTTAATTTGTCCATTTGTATTGGTAAACTGGATGGGAAAATAGCCACATCATCGTAAAAGAAAAGTGAGTAATATTATTTATTCTAATGTATCACAAAAAGAAAAATTAATGAAAAGGAATAATAATAATATATATCTCTTGTAAAATAAGTTTAAGGAGAGTCCTAGGACTAATCCCCTATATTAATACATAAAAATGCACATTCCCCAATATGTTTTTGAATTTTTTAATGATGTTTTCCTGGTTTACATGGAAGTGATATAACTCTAGTGTGATTTTACTATCATGAGCGTCACTATAATTTATTAGTTTCCAAAATTCTTATCCTACTGAATTTTGATTAAAATGATGATGTTGCTGTTTTAAACTGCATTGTGAATTATTGTAAGCAGGCTCCATCATTTTGTAAAATCACAAAGGTATTCCTAAATCTTAATCTCTACAGCATTTATTTGCAGATGAACATTTGTGATAAAAAAGAATAAACCATTATTCCTTGACTGGAACAGTTTTAAATGTTAGAATTAGTGAGCTGAGATCATTAACCTAGATAGTCTTACTTGCAATATAATATTATATGATTGTGAAAATATTGATGTGATAACACATGGAACTGCCTTAGATGGATGTTTGGGTGGTACAGCTGGCAATTTTGACTGAGACCTCATTTAGAATCTTTAATTAGGGTTTAACTGTAAATTTAAAAGTCATTTTTAAATGGTTAGTCTTATATATTCAAATGCTCTTATAATACATTCTAAAAATTCAAATTCATTCTTGATTGAAGTCACAACATAAAGTTTAAATGTTATCTCATGGACACTCATTTTCTCCTCCATAACTAGTTGTGAGTCTCCATTTCAATTCTAAGGCATTTTCCCTTTTTACTGTAATATATCTTGAAAGATTTAAATCACATATTCAAAAAATAATTGTCATTTTAAATTGAACTCAGAGCAGAACAAACCAATTACTGTAGTTGCATCAGTGTAAAGCATTTTACTCTTCTAGCAGCTGTAGAAGTGTGCATACTTCCTCTATTACAATTATTAACTAATTATTACGGCATTTGTATTCACCTCCTGAAGTAGACTAAAAAGCTTCCAGGGAAATGAATATCCTTGAAGTCCATATTGGATTTTAATGGTCTTATTTGACCCAACTTAAAATATGAGAAATCTATAGTTAAACTAATTTATATTCATCCACAAAATGTTTGGTCGTATGAAATTCCAGTTGCCCATAACCTCACCAATGCATGGTAGTATCAGTTCTAGCAGGAGGTGTGTAATAATATTTCCTTCTGGTTTTAATAAACATTTCTCAGGTGGCTAATGGTTTTTAGCAACTGTATGTGTTTATTGGCCATTTGTGTGTCTTCTTATATGAAGTGTTTGTTCAAATCTTTTGTCCATTTTTATTGGATCATTTGCCTTATTATTATTGGATTGTAAACTTTCTTTACATATTATGGAGACAACTGTTACATTGGTACAAGCCATAAGAGAGGCTACAAAAGCAATTAGCTGGCTTTTTATAGCCTCTATAGTGGAAGAAAGGCAAGGTTTAGAAAGCTGATTATAGCACTTGCATTAGCTTGTAACTAGTATTTTCCATGGCTAGCAATCCATATTTATAACAGCTGAAAAAATTCTTATAATATGACACGCAACAATACGTGTGGTTATGAGGGCATGTGTGTACAAACATGCATATATAGTTATTATATGTAGTATGTGGAATTGGCTGAGGAACTGAAAAGAATAGTACCCTGTTTACTTTCTGATTAAAAGCAAAATGTGCAAAAAAGTCAAACAAGAGAATAACAATTTTTTTTTTTTTACAGTTAAATCCCAATTGCTCTGTGATCCCTATCTATGATCATAGGTCCTGGATTTTCTAGGCTAGTTTTAATACTTCATTTTCTTTTCTTTTTTTTTTAAATTGAGATACAGTTGATTTACAGTGTTTCAGGTGTACAACAGTGATTCAGTTATGTGCATATATATATTATTTTTTCAGATTCTTTTCCATTATAAGTTATTACAAGATATTACATATATTTCCCTGTGTTGCAATTAGCTGGCTTTTTATAGCCTCTATAGTGGAAGAAAGGCAAGGTTTAGAAAGCTGATTATAGCACTTGCATTAGCTTGTAACTAGTATTTTCCATGGCTAGCAATCCATATTTATAACAGCTGAAAAAATTCTTATAATATGACACGCAACAATACGTGTGGTTATGAGGGCATGTGTGTACAAACATGCATATATAGTTATTATATGTAGTATGTGGCATTGGCTGAGGAACTGAAAAGAATAGTACCCTGTTTACTTTCTGATTAAAAGCAAAATGTGCAAAAAAGTCAAACAAGAGAATAACAATTTTTTTTTTTTTCAGTTTAAACCCCAATTGTCTGTTATCCCTATCTATGATCATAACAGTGTTTCAGGTGTACAACAGTGATTCAGTTATGTGCATATATATATTATTTTTTCAGATTCTTTTCCATTATAAGTTATTACAAGATATTACATATATTTCCCTGTGTTATACAGTAGGTCCTTGTTTTTTATCTGTTTTATATATAGTAGTGTGTATCTGTTAATGCTAAATCCTAAGTTTTATTATGATCCCTAAAATGAGGAAAATGTTACATTGTTCTCATTTATTATTATTTGCTATATACTGAGGTAGAGATAAGTGGTGCTAGGTACAGAACACAGACTTAAACATCTACTTAAGGAGAAATGTGACACTGTTTAATTCCAAATGCTAAGTGTCATATAAAATCACAAACCATAAGATTTACAGTCATTCATAGTAAGAGAGACACCATCATAAAGGTGGTAAAGGAGGTGTAGCTTTAAATAAACATCAGAACATACAAAAGAAAAAAAAAGCAGAGTTTTTTATATAAAATGATGAGTACAAGCAAAGAGGAACACTGACCACTGAAAAATTTTTAAAAATATGTACCACATTTCTCTCAATTTGTCATTGTATGTACCAAAATTACTCACATGCTTTTTAGTATCTATCTAGCTGTATGAAAAAATGTTTAAGGAAAATTACAGAGCACTTAGCATTTGGAACTCTGCAATGTCACCATGTTAGTCAGCATTCTCCAGAGAGACAGAACCAATAAGGTATATACAGAGAGATGTAGAGAGAGATTTATTATAAGGAATTAGCTCAAACAATACGGAGACTGAGAAGTCCTAAGATCTGTAGTCAGGAAGCTGGAAACCCAGGAGGGCTGATAGTGTAATTCCAGTCAGCCGGAAGGCCTGAGAACTAGGAGAACCAATTGTGTATGTTGCTTTCCAGGCTCGAGATCCAACAAGAGTCACTGTTTGAGTCTGAGTCCAAAGGCAGTAAAAAAAACAAAGAAAGAAAACAAAACAAAACAAAACAAAAACAGATGTTCCAGCTCAAGGCGGTTAGGCAGGAAGAGTTCCTTCTTACTTAGCCCTTTTTGTTGTACCTAGGTCTTGAATAGATTGCACGAGGACCATCCACCTTTGGGAGAACAAGCTGCTTCACTCAGTCTGCCTGTCCAGAAACACCCCACAGACACACCTAGAATAATGTGTGACCAAATGTCTGGGCATCCCTTGACCTAGTCAGATGGACACATACATTTAATCATCAAAGTCACATTCCTTCTTAAGTAGATGGTACACCTCTATCTCCACCCCCCATGTGGATGGATATATCTCATGTTATCTCATGTTCAGTGTACACAAAATTCACTAAATGTATGTAATGTAATATTTTCCTCATTAAGGACACTTAAAACCTGATTGAATTTGATTGTATTAGTTGTCTCTCTGACTTTCTTGCTTAAAGAGACATGAGACTCTGCTTTATCTTTAACTCTCTGTATACGTGCTACGTATATGCTTTGTTATATATTTTGATCCATCTGCTTGAATTTAAAATTTTCTTGAGGTCAGAGAACATGTCCCAAAATGTGTTTGTATTTTTCGCAATTGCTCAACGAGTTCTGGGCACCCTGGTGTCACTAAGTCATTCTCTCAGAATGGTTAATTTGGGTGGTAAGTAAATGTGAAGCAGCAGAGGTGCCAACTAATGTGACTTCCTATGCTTGGCTACTGATGACTCACAGAGGTTTTTCTGTGTAATCAGTATTGTTAGATACTGGACTTCCCATGTGGTACTCAAGAATCCAGTGTTATGTTAACTACTGTCTTCTCTCCCTTTAAGTAATTTCCTGGATTCCTCACTTGTGATGTAGTCCTAATCCCTTGTTCTCTTTCTGGTTCCTATTAAAGAAAAATCAATGATCGTCAAACTTCTAAATATCTCCCTGGCTTCCAGTCCACTTGGCCACTGACCAGTGTAGACTCAGTCTTTCTATGATTCTTTCTAGATTATTGTGGTTGGAATAGCTCACTGTTTTAACTTAACTCATGCCATAGTTCAGGTTGGCTGTGCTAGTCTGTGTATAAAATAAAACAATTTGTCAATTCAGATTAAGAAGGCAAATATAGTAATTAATACAATATAAAAATGAGAGGGATAGAAGTATCTCAATCAAAGAATTCATGCTGATGTGTCTAGAGCCATGGTGTGGTTTGAGGCCTGGAAAAGACAAGGGGGTTCTTAGAGCAAATAAGAGAGCACAGCACTAGGAAAGGAGCAGAGGCGGCCACCACCACTTCTCCACTGAGCAAGGACTATCATTCATCTTAGTTTTGATCTCTTTGGAGATGCCATTAGTGTTTTGTTTTAAATTTTGCTCTGTTATAAATAGTAATGTTTTACCTAAAAAAGAAGTATGACGAAAGTGACATCTACCTTTCTACATTTCTGTCTATACTGATACTACATCTAATCTGTCTCAAGGTACTGGGTTATTTTATCTCTTAAATAAATGTCGTTATTTTTTTCCCACTGTGCTTATTTACTGTTTGTTATCTTTCATTAGAGTATACTGCCTATTTTCATTTTATTATGTATAATAATGTCTGTCATATCTTAAGATATTTTCTGTTACATTGATATCATTCAAAATATCACCACTGGGAAAATATCTATATCTATATATCTATCTATATTGTAGCTACTGGGAATGCAACGTTAAATAAAATGTGGTTCCTTTTGACTAAATTTATTTGACAGGATTTATTTTCTCACATCAAAAGTGATAGAATAATTTTAAACATTTGCCATACAATAATTAAGTTTCTGTAATAATAGTTTGTTACATTATAAGGCATGCAGATCTATAGGGTAATTAATAGCAAAGGCCATTTGGTACACATTATCTATCCTTTTGAGTGTCCAATGCCTGTTAATTCTTTTTTTGTTATAGTTGTGTGAGTGTGTTTGTTTCTTTCTGTGATGAAACAGAAAGGCAGAAACGGCCATCAGTCCAAAACTATAGGACTACAAAGACTTGTGGGGTCAGAACTTTTTTCCACACACACACACACACACACACACGCACACACACAGAATCTGATTGGCAAGATGATTCAAGCATTAGAAAAATTAAATGGCATTCAAAGTTAGCAATTAATAAATATTCAATGAAATCTTTACTAACTACTTCAAACATAAAATTGAATAAGACACAATCTCTAAATTTAGAGTTCACATCCTAGGAAAAGATTAAGTCCCATATAAAGATAGGCTATGTGAATACCATTTCATGGCAGTACAAAGTAACTCCAATACTTGGGAGAGATGAAGTGACTGGTCTTCACGAAGCAGATAGTGACATAGGACCTAGCTCTTGATAGATGTTTGGGCTTTTGTGAAATGAAGAAAAAGATAAAGAGTTTCTATGTAGAAGGAAGAATGAACATAAGGCACAGGTATGTGAAAGACTCTACTATTCCGCATTTGGCAAAGTAGCTGGAAAAGTAAGTAGAGATAACTTGAGATGGCTTTTGTACTCCCTGAAGAGTACAGCTGACCCTTAGTATCCGCAAAGGATTGGTTCCAGGACTCCTCCATACCAAAATCCGTGGATGCTCTAGTCCCTTGTGTAAAATGGCATAGTATTTGCATATAACCTATGCACATCCTGCCATATACTTTAACTCAACTCTAGATTATTTATAATACCTGATACAATGTAAATGCTACATAAATAATTCCCAGAGTGGGGCAAATTCAAGTTTGCTTTTTGGAACTTTCTGGAATTTTTTGGAATATTTTTGATCAAAGGTTGAATCGACATATGTGAAACCCTTGGATATGCAGGGTGACTGCAGTTTGAACTTTATTTGCCTTTGGGTTTCTGTGAGAGAGTGAGATATGCAGCTCTACCTTTATGCTAGGTGACTCTAGCATCAGGGTAAAGCAATCTTGTAACAGTCCGGGCAAGAAAAGGGACTGGAATATGTTGTACAAAAAGGATGTATAAGAAAGATGGGTAAAATGTTTAATATGGATTTGAGATAATCTGTGACAGGCTGGATGAAAGAGAAAAACGACAGATAAGTAGACGAATTTCACTACCTACTTATTGAAATACCTATTTATTGAATGAGTAGGATTTCAATAAATTTAGAGAACAGGGAGGACTTTCTAAGAAAAGAGAAAGGCTACGGACGATAAAAGATGGCATTGGCAAGCTGACTCATTTGGCTCGAGCAGAGGGTAGGGTGCAAAGAAACAGAAAATTGAAGAGAGGGTTTTAGGCCCAGAGTTCAGACAAACAAAAGTATCAGATATGGAAGCAGAAAAATTATATGCTGAAAGTGGCATTCTGGGAAGATGCGTCGATGGCTCTGTAAAGGATAGTATTTGGGGATGTGGAAGCAAGCCTTTGGCAAAATGACTGGAGTCAAGAAGCAAGGGTAGAATTTGATGAGAAACCAATAGTTCATTCACAAAGAAATTCACCAATCACTCCATTTAGAATCAGGGCTATTTCAAAAAATTTTTCACACATATGAGCACTGTGAACAATAAAACCAATACTGTGCTGGTAAATAACTAACAATCATTTCTTTAGGGGAAAACAGGAAAAAAAATGAAAAAATTGATATACTGCATCTGCCAAGTACATGGTGTAAATACTCAGACCATGGCTGATTACGGTGTAAATATACCATGGCCGATTTCAAACTACCAATGTGCTCACAAAATTCTTTCTTTCTTCCTTTCTCTTCTTTTCTCTTTCTAACTTTCTTTGCTCCCTCTCCTCTCCTCTCCTTTCCTCCCTCCTTCCCTTCTTTTTTAGTTGAAGTATACTTGATTTACAATACTGTGTTAATTTCAGGTGGACAGCAAAGCTCACAAAAATTCTTGTACATTAACAATTGACTCTCAGATCCGATAGTAAGCTCCGAAAGCACTTCATTGCTAAATCTAATAACTTACAGTAATAAGGCTATCAAGAAACATATAGATTATCTAAATTTCCTCAAACATTTCTATTTTAAAAGGAACAGAGAAGAAATATGGTTAATGGTTTCATAATCTGAGGATGACTTTCAGATATTGGTTAAACCTAGAAGTGTTCTTTGTTGATAGTGTAATGTGCGTTTTCTGTAGTTCCTAAACATTGGAAAACAACTACTGTGGCATTATAAAAGCTATGTTTCGTGTCATTTTATAATCCCTCCAAAAAACTAGTCTCCTTCCATACAAATTAAGTAGTTCCATTTTCATTGTTGAAACTCTTTTTCTCTATATGAATGAATTTAGCAATCTAAAGTGCTTAGTTTTGTGGCCCACGGCAGACCTAATCATCTGGGAAATGAAAATCCTATTATATATCCTTATAATTCTTGTTTTATATAGGCACAAGAACATATAACTCAATACAACATCTGTTCCAAAATACGTAATTTAAAAATTTTGAAGTAATTCAAAGGAGTTAGAAAAGTGAATTCTGTGGAACTAACCACCTAATTCTGAAAATTCTAGGCCCAAATTAATATAATTAAATGTTTTGAATTTTATATTTCAAAAATCTAAACTTCTGTTATAGGTTCTTCTGGGGTATTTTTTTTCCTTTTAAATTAAGTCACTTTGCCAAATGCACTGAGCTAAAACTCCCTTTAGCTGAATTTTCTTATATCCACTATAGATAAATTTAGCAGTTAATTAGTCTTATTTTTAAATGTCTTTTCTATGCAAATAAATCATTTAAATATTAAATTTATGTTTTAATCTCTTGTACTTAGGTGAGTATACATAAGTGTTATTTGATTCATCATAGATCAGTTAATAAAACTTTAAAAATATATAATATACTCAAACTATGGAGATTAAAATATAGATACCTGGTTTAATATGCAATTTAATTAAAGCATATGAGCTATTTGTTTAACACTTCTGCTAATTATATCTGAGGACTTTTTCTCTTTGTAAATTATCACATTTTTTAACACCATGAGATCTAGTCTAGTAAACATAAGACCTTTTATTACTTCACAAATGCACAGCAGGATATGTGGTCTGAAAACTAATATTAGATAAAAATAATCTTTGCCTAATTTTACCAAGTATGCTAACTTTCAAAAGCTGGTTAGAGGTTTTATGTCACTTAATATGAACTTGGGTCTTGCCCAGATGTAGAGTTAACTAACATTTTGTCATTTTCAAAAAGATTTATTGGACTCTCGCAATTAGATACCTACAAGGAGTATAAAAGAATAATTCAATACTTAAAAATGATAGTGTTGTGTGGGTATGCACTCTCTCGTGTGTGTGTGTGTGTGTGTGTGTGTGTGTGTGTGCATGTTGTATTTTGTTTTATTTTATTAGATTTGGACTGGTTTGGTGTAATTCTTACACAAATGCATTGGTATAGGTTTGGAACAGACTTTAACTGTGAAGGAAAACCTTGCTCATTGAAATGATCCTTCTCTTTGACTAAAACTGTTGGTTGTTTCCAGTTCAGATTGAAAATTCAACTCCTAAAACACAATAGCTTTCACTAGGAGCACCAAGTGTACCCAGAATTTTAAAGGGCAACAACATAGCATTCATAGTTATTGTAGACTGAAAGTCTTGTGATTCCCAGGCATAGATGCTGATGTACCAAGATCACTGTGACTTTAGTCATATTGAGCTCACACAGACCACCTCAAATGAAAGATGCCATCAACCCTCCAGCTTTTAGCTTGCTGGTGATGTCCTCAGGAAGACACAGCTAGCTTCCATTATCTGGAACAATTGTATTTCACCAATACTTATTTCTCTGTACTCGATAAATATTCTTGATAATGAGGAACAGGTGCTTGTTCCTATAAATCATACCCCCTGGCACATTCTCATTTATGTGGCTCTGCATATGCTCTTAGAGAATTCTTAAGTTACTCTTTCAGGAAAGATCTGATGGATGTTCAAATCTTCACACATCTCTAGAGCTAGAGGAAAATCTAGAAAGTATCTGTTAACTCTTCCTTACCACTTGGGCTCCAGCACACACCAACATAAGAGTGAGACCTGTTGGCAGGAGTATTTTCTTATCAAAAAATGAAATACTGAGGCTTCTGGGAGAAAAAAAAAAAGGGCAAAACAAACAAGGGATAAATTATATTCTGTGAAATAAAAAATATTAAAATCAAATAAAATTAGTAATAAGTATGTAGTTTTAAGAAAGAACGTCACAACAGTTTTCAATGATCAGAGAATGGGAAGTCAGAGCATTCTTGAGATTATTTCAGAGGTCAATATTAAATTTCATTGTCTTACTTTGAAATTACTTGGGTAACAGAGTTCTTATTTTAAATTAACATTTAAATGATATTTTAGGCTTCAAAGACCATATTGATTTGGAGGTAGAGAGATTATAAAATAACCAGGATGCTAAACATTTATAACAAAATAAAATACATCTATGCTCTGACATAGAAGAAAACATTTTTTCACTACTCAAATTATATTGCTTTAATATATTATTATACAAAATAATCTATTATATTGTAGTATTTTTTTGTACTAAAATGACCAAAGATATATATAAAAATGTAATCTTTATCTTCAGAAATGTAAATGGTTAGATATTTCTCATTATGGATTATGAGGTTTTTTTATAACTTGCATATTTATAGGAGTAGCTAATTGGAAATTCATACGAAGTCTGTTCAGAAAATTATAAGGTCTAGACAAGGGAGTATGTGTTTATATTTTCATGATAATATTCTATATTAATAAATAAAATAAGTGGCAGATTATCCTGAAATAGCAAAAAGAGTCCATCTGGTTGCCATAATCCCAGTCATTTTTCCAGCATCAGCAGCAACAATTAAGAGTGAGGATGAGACATAGGGCTAGCAGAGAAAATTCACCTGAGGTTCTATTTATGGTATAACTGTACTCCTTGGCCATTCTAGGTCTTCTCCCCACAGTTGAGCTCATCTGAGGTTTACCATCTGACAAAGTCTGGATGTCCCTTATATAAAAGAAAAAAAAAGTAGGTAATTTAATTTTATTTATTTATTTTTGTGGTATGCGGGCCTCCCTCTGCTGTGGCCTCTCCCGTTGCGGAGCACAGGCTCCGGACGCGCAGGCCCAGCGGCCACGGCTCACGGGCTCAGCCGCTCCGTGGCACGCGGGATCCTCCCAGACCGGGGCACGAACCCGGTTCCCCTGCATCGGCAGACGGACGCGCAACCACTGCGCCACCAGGGAAGCCCCGGTAATTTCATATAGAAATAGCTCTACTGTAGCTGTGAATGTCTCAGAACAAGGCTCAGATTTTCTGGCATTTGAAAACTTTAGGACATGTTCAGGACCACGTACTGTAACCTGAATACTGTAATTACACAAATCTCAAGCAGACTTTGTACTGAAAAGAGAGACCAGCTGAGAGGGAGAACGGTTCATCCAACAGCAGAGGAAAACCCACTATCTTCCTCAGGACTTTATTTGTAACCTTCATGATATTATTAGAATCCATTGATATATTACACATGTGTATAACTATATATGTCACTAGCATGACAGAGAAAGATAAAGATAAAACAAAAACTACCCTAGAGGAAAAAAAGAGAGAATTTAAAAGGGAGCTTTAATCAAATTCTAATTAATATACTCAGTGTCATATAAAGGCTTGCTCTAGTACCCTCGTTTTGAAGCAATTCGTTTTGTAACATTAGTAATGGTAACATGCATCATAAGATAATAAACTATTATGTAATCTTTGATTTTCATCACATACATATAGGATTATTTTGATAATCCCCAAACAAACACACATTAAAGTCATAGAGCAAAAAAAGTAATATGAATATACTTAATCATCTATGTTACAAGCCATCAACTCTAAGTCAAACCATGAACATTCCAAAATTTTAAATGGATTTTCTTTCCTTAAGGAGAGGATTATGACTAAGGGTTATGACTATTTCAAAATTATAGACAATTTTAATTTTCTTTTCACATTGATTGAATCATAATCTCTGTAACTGTTTCCTTCCAATTCTATTTATTTTATTCTTATTACACAAACAATGTAGAAATATCATCCTGGTTTTACCAGAAACATTTTGTTCAATTCACTTTCTTTTTTTAGCTGTTCTTCCTGTATTCTTCTGAGTTCTTGATTTAATTTGAGATAAATGCTTTGTGGGTTTGTTAATCATCTCCCACAACATATTTGTTAATATATACATACTGACTCATATATGTGTATAAAATATGTATGTATGATTAAACATATATAAAAAATTGTATATGTATAAAAAATTTGTATATATATATTAATACCATAGTTGTGGAATTCCCTGGTGGGTCTCTTATTTTCACAATGGTTGTGTGGCGTTTGGATTGAGGGGGATAGGTTGAGAGAGATGCATTTGACAGGTAAATAGGAGAATATCAATTCCCGCCATTAGGAACTAAAATGATTTGCTGAAGAATAAAACTTTCCCAATTCAGATAAATAAAAGACTTACTGCAGAATCTGGCTTTAGGAATTTAAAACAGTATTCTTTCCACAATTTTGATATATTTTTATTTTTATCATTATAAACTCAACATACTTTTCCTACAATTCTGTATATTTTATATATATTTTACCTCTTCTCCATATACCTTCTCATCTGGTCCAAGAATTTGAGTATATCCTTTTAGCAAATGTTCTTCCTCATATCAATCCAGACTCCTCTATAAAACAAACTAGTAAAGAGCTAACCACAACATAATGTGATTAGTTCTAAATAAATGTCTGTGCATAGTACCATGGGATATTTCTTAATGGGCAAGTTTTATAATCAAAGAATCAGAAAATGAATGATCCTTATCCCCTGATCTGCTTTCAATAAGTTTTTCACTCATAGACTCTATGAATGGACATTTTAAAAGAAAAATTAAAGTTTGTTCATTTAGTTGAAAGAAGTATATGTATAACCATTCACATTCAGTCCTACTGTATGATTACTTAGGTAAATTAAGATGTTTGGAATTCCTTCCTATATGTAAATATTTATTGCATTTGAAGAGGTTATTTATAAATGAAATACTGTAAACAAGAAAAGCTGGTGGTGCACGGTGCATATTGACAAGGAATTTTTAAAACCATATTTAATTTTTCAGAAGCTATAGTTTTAAAGGTCAATTCCCATTTTGCTTATATCAAGCTTTGCCACGTTAATGAATTATTTGCCTACTTTGTTTTTTGTGTGGGTTGCTTTACCATTTTTTTCATTTTCTAGTTCACTGAATTCTAAATAAGTTTTATGAATGTGGAAAATTCTGATGGTGTTCTGTGGATTACTGGTTCATTGTCTCTCCCACTTAATTATATATATATATATATATATATATTTTTTTTTTTTTTTTTTTTTTTCCTGTACGCGGGCCTCTCACTGTTGTGGCCTCTCCCTTTGCGGAGCACAGGCTCCGGACGCGCAGGCTCAGCGGCCATGGCTCACGGGCCCAGCCGCTCCGCGGCATGTGGGATCTTCCCGGACCGGGGCACGAACCCATGTCCCCTGCATCGGCAGGCGGATTCTCAACCACTGCGCCACCAGGGAAGCCCCCACTTAATTATATTTAATCTCTCTTGATTTTTTTAATATTCCCCAGATGAAAGACATCTTATATGCAGATTGTGATGATAATCTATAATCTTCTTAAGCATTTTACTTTTTCAGTTCATAAAGTATAAAATCACTTGCATTCTATTTTTAAAGATGAAATGCTTATCTCCAGATTCTGAATATAAAATCATATATGCAGTCAGAAACAGGTGAAAAAATAGAAGTCCATGCCTCAAGAGAAACTGAAAAACTGCTGCTTTGGAGTTGACAACTAGGTATGGCTATCTCTATTAAACAGCAACTAAATTGCCTTTCCTAGGAAGAGAAATTTTTAGGATGGATTCAAAATTCTAACAAAGTACAAGCTTCTTAAAATACCGTAGCAATTCTTATAGGAATGTGTAGTCAGTCTAAAATCACACTGACATGACTGGAGACCAATAAGCCAAACACTAATGCTGTATCTCAATTCAGCATCTGGTGAGGGAGAGAGGGGTCAATTGGCTTTAGTTTTCAATCTTCTCATTAGCTCTGTAATGGATATTAAATTGTAAAGCAATTCTTAAAAATGCATGTAATTGCACAATTTATATTTGCCTTTACTATTTCTTTTCCAGAGCCTCATTGCCACCCTCCCCATCTTCTATATCTCATTCCCCCATAGTCTGAGTAGGGATTTTCTGCCACCTTCCCTCATGTATCATCTCTCAACTATAACCAAAGTTCTCAAGTACTTTTCCTGCCCTTGAGAGTGCTAATTTATGAGTACCGTGAAGTAAAAAGGCCATGGTCTCCACATTCAAACTGCAAGTCTTTTACTTCTAGCTATATGAGTGTAGACAATTCATCTGATCTCTTGGAGCCTCAGTCTGCCCATCTGTACAATGTGCAATCCCGTTGCAGTGACGACACATTAATGAGACGAAAAGCAAAAGAGAAGGAACTTGGCACAAAGTATTTGATATTAAGATATTTTAAAAACTAAGCCTAAATTACTTATGGATAATTTGTTTCCTGAGACTCATACTTTGATTATCTGGCTAAGAATAGAATATTATGCTTTGAGTGATTTGCCCTTGACCCAATTCAAAATTGGAAGTGCAAATCTCTCTTAATTTTTGGGGTAATAGCCAAAGTAGTGACAAGAAGGCATGGGAGACCCTAGGGGGTTTCTGCCTATATTGTATGTTTTTGTTGGAGAATTGGTATCCCAATTAGAATTTCTAAATGTTGAGTATGATGAAGTTGCAAATTTATCCACATTGTACTCAGATAAGCAAATTTAGCTTAACCCTTCCCGTAATTGATCTGATCCTTCTCCATGTACCCTCTTCCCTCGACTTACAGAGAAGTGTGGTGTTAAACACACTCACACTCACATGCATGCACACTCCCCCCACACAAACATACACACACATGCATGCCCTGAAAGTGCAGTATAACCCTATTTGATAAGCTCAGAATGGCCAAATAGTTTTACCATCAGTTTATGCAATCTATTTGTTCTTGATAATTCAACATTTCAGATTCAAATCACACCTCCAGATTCTTCCCAAGACAATATCAGTATACGGAAGTTTGCATAATCATGTTTTGGGAAATATATACTGGTTGCTGTTCCCAGAGAAGAGATTGGGTAGAACCTGTTCCTGGGCCCAGTGCAGGTCAAATTGATAGCTGCTGTGATCTCTTATCTGGCTTTTCAGAGGTCACTTAACCTCACCTTAGCGATGCCATACCACCACTGCAATTCCCCTGAGGTCTGACCCCAGGTTTCTGCTCTGCAGGTTTCAGTGACAAAGTACTTTCTCTTCCACTTCCCTGAAATCCCCAGTAAACTTGCCAAACAGAACCATCAATTTCATGTGACACAGGTGCTGAAGAGACCCTCGGGCCTTCCTTCTGCCTTAACAGGTCTCAAATCTCATTTTATTCTCACGGTGGTTACAATGTGAAAGACACAGTCTACAAGTCTAGAAGTCTTCCCACAACAGCGCAAACAGAAAAGAAACAACTCCTCTGCCCTGGGCTGTCTCTTTAACCTCTTTATCATTCCTCAAGGACCCTGGGATTGTAGTTTAGCAAACAATGAGTGGAGGTCACAGCATACCCTCTCTCTGCTTTCCTGAAAATCCCTACCCTTCATCCCACAATCCCACTGAGTGGCAGGAGTCAGCTTTTTCCCTTTCTCTTTTGACAATCCACAGGAGCAGAAAAGATGTGCCTTCTCTTTTCCCTTTTTCCTGGTTAAGACACACATGTCCTGTCTTCTGATTTTCTAAAATAACATTTATTCACTCTGTCACTCTCATGCCTACCAGAACGGAAACTGGATTACTAAATAGGAAGCATGAATCTGAAGGAAACTCAGAAATTAAAAAATCATTATATAACTTTTATTAATGGATTAGCTATTACCTATCATCCCTTATTATATAAAAAAAATTAGTAAATACTGCAGGAATTGAACCTGATTACAAAAGTAAATTTGCGTTTCATTGTTTGTGATAAATGAAAACACAGTTCATATTTTTGTGGCTGGGAATAAGATTTGTATAAGATGTTGTTGTGTATGTGAATATATTTTATATATATATATATCTTTCTTTTCTTTATTCGTTATCTTTTAGTCTTCTTCCTTTCAATCTTGTATCTTGGAAAAAGGAGGTTATGTAATTTTTTTGCCTGTATGTTTGTATTTTATTTCATTTGTAGAGAAACTCTGGCATTGGATATAACATTGAAATAGTTTTACATAGTTGTTTTAGCTCTTCACAGCTCGTTATCACAGTGACCTTCCCTGGACAAACAGGTTTCCTCACCTGTTGTCCAGAAGCCTTTCAATCCTTATTTGAATTAACAAATTATCTCTTTTAAAAAAAAAAGCCTATGACATCATCCTCAAAAAAAAAAAAAATACTGCAAATGTGAAAATGTTTTAGTTATTTATTTTGCTATGGATGCTGTATGATTAAATTCTTCAGCATTGTTAAATTTTGTCACTTCCGAGAAAAAATTAAAAAGACCTAAATGAAAGTGAGTTGGGCTCTTAGAAGTGGGCACAGATATACTGCTGGCAAACTAGTGCCAGTGAACAGGAAAAGAGAAAATGATCTTTTTACACCATTTAAAAGCTATTTTTTAATGGCCAGTGAGAATGACAGCTCTTTGTACCTGATAAAATTATCTGATTAAGAATCCAACTGCGCCTGAAAATTGTCACTTTAGTCGAGGCTGAATGCATGAGACATACGTCTTATCCCCTGCTTGCACTTCATGGTTTACAATTTTATTGTTTCTTCACTTGAAATACAATCTGCTATATAGCTATTAGAGCATTACTTTTCCCAGTGCTATAATTAAGGTCTTCTCAGTACTTCTACTGTAACCCCTATTTTTCAAGGATTTTAAATGGTACTATGAAAAATTTTAAATTGGCATTTAATGTTTAAAGGGTAACTATATTTTTTTCCAATTAAATTAGAAAAGTAACTGGGTAGTTTGGAGTGATGAAATCATTGAAAAAAAGGAGATATTTTCATGATTTTTTAAGCTACATTTTGAAGATGTGATAAATTTTAAAATGTAGCAGCACATGTATATTATAAAGGAAATTCTATGGAAGGTTCAAATGCAGTAAATACAAAGTTAACATGTAAATGCACAAGTCTGGTTTTCAGCTGTAGTCGACACTGTTGATTCTGTTCCTCCCCATACCTTTAGCCGGTGATGCTCTCATACTGAGTTGCTACTTCCTCCTGGAGAATAGCTCTCAACAGGCCGAGAACAGCTCTGTCTGTCTTACTGGGGAATATTAGACTCTTCACCAAAGGAGTTAAAAAATCTGGCCCCCTGGCATTAAATGGGACAAATTTTATTTATTTTATTTTTACTAGATTTAGGGTTTGGACATTTTGGTCTTCTGTTTACATAGAAAAATGATGGGGATGGAGATTATGAGTTTATGTCCTGATATATACACAGCTTGAGGGTATTAAACTAGGGGATTGTGGGCAGTTTCACACAAAAGACTAGGAAAGGGAAGTCCCTCAGGGGAGAAAAGAAAGTCAGACATAAAGCTGATGACTTTGGAAATTGATAAGGATTGTCTATGAACCCCCTTTTCATATTTAGAATTAACAATTTGAATGCCTCACCCCTTGTGGTAAATTTGGTGGTCAAGTAATCAGAGGAGGTGGGAAAAAGAAATAGGAAAATCATTGTGGCACCAGGCCCAAGTTAATCCCCTGCCAATATAACATCCTTTTTTACCTTTGTTCCCATAACCTTCCCTGTTTCCTACACTCCTCTTCTCCTGAGAGCACTCCCTCAATCAATTCCTTTCTCAAAAACACTCTCTCTGATTTTAGGGAACCCAATCTAAGGCATTAGTACTCTTCCCTTTGCCTTTTAATGGAAATTCATTAAAAAGCTCAGAGCCAATGTTGCAGAATGAAAGGATACTCTCAATTAAGATTTTTCCTTAAATATATAAATATTTCAAGCCAAATATTTGCACAGCTACTATCTTTTTTGTCAACAGCTAGAGTGCTTTTCTTGCCAATAAATATTTTTATGAGGCAAGAAAGTAAAATGTTACCTGTATGCTTCTTTTGAAGAGTTTGCCAAATTCAAGTGTTGAAAAATCATAGCCTTAACCAATGTATTCTATTTCACTGTAGAATATATGTTTATCCAGTTAAATATAGGATTTCCATTAAAGATTCTTCCCAAATGTTAAGATACTCCAGAGTACAAATAGGGACCTTCTGTCTGCATTTCCTACACCTATTTCATGTCCTCTGAAGGTATCTTTCCACGTGCCCCTAGTGACTCCATCACAGTCTGGTGAATTGTAGAACTCGTGCAGTTCAAGTCACTGTTCACTCTGGTTCAACTTACTGCTACACCAAATGGCAACCAATGTTTCACTTAGCACCATCAACGGGAAGTGAGTCCTCACTGGTCACATTTTCTTTCATTTTTATTAGTGAAGACCTTGCTTGCTGCTCTTGAAAGACAGATGTTGGTTACACTGAGTCACAAGTGTAGGGGAAAGAGATAAGGTCTGTGTCAGATTTTACCACATGTGAACGTGAAGGCTCTTCACCACACCTGGGTTGCACATATTACTAGGTAAGACAATGTCAGAACTGGAAGTACCAAGTACCAAACCCATTCTGGCTTATATTAATAAAATTTTTTTTTTTGGACCCACTGCACAGCTTGTGGGATCTTAGTTCCCTGACCAGGGATTGAAACTGGGCCCTCGGCAGTGAAAGCGTGGAGTTCTAACCACTGGATAGCCAGGGAATTCCCTTTAATAAAATTATTAAAAATAATATTTTGATAAGAAAATAAATAATCTGGGCCAATTTAAAGCTCGACGGAACCCAATATCCGATCCATATAAGTATGATATATTTAATAAAATATAACTGGTACCTCTGCTTTCAGTCCAGTTCCACTCCTATGAATTATCCATGCTGCTGCAGATGGGATATTTATAAAATCCAAATATGATCATACTACTCCCTGTAAAAAAATTCCTTCTGTTCTCCAATATGCCTCAGAATAAAGAACAAAACCTTTCCTTCTGCGTTCCCTCTCAAGCTCAACCTGGCCTCTACCTTTACTTCCCCAAACATACCAGTTTCTTATGATGTTGTTACATCTTCCTGAATTGCAATTCATCTTTCTCCCGTTCATACATTACTCACCAATATTCTATTATCCTTCATAACTCAACTCAAGTGTCACCGCCTCCAAGACACCTTGACCTCTCCACTCCAGCAAGAATTGGTGTTTCTTCCTATGTCCCCATACAGCACTGTGCTTACCTCCATTATGGTAGTTATGAAAAGGTATTAAACTGATGGATTAATTGTCTTTCTCTAAGCAAACAGACTGCAATATCCAGATGCAAAGGTTTAGCTCCTTGGAAAGTACCTAATACCATACTCCCTAAATATTTGACATAAACTATTGAATAAATAAAATCTGAATGTACAAAAATGGATAGAACATGGTTCCTTTTCCTAAGGAGCTGGCCATCTAGTGTGAACAGATGCTTTTCAACGTATTAGTCTATGTGTAACAATTATAAATAGATTATATCCACATAAGAATTTTTTTTTAGATTTTAATCCAGAACCTACCTGATTTTTCTGTGTTTTTTTTTTTTGATGAAGAGAGGAAAGATTTAAAGAGTATATTTGTAACCATGTTTCTTAGCCTTTTTTGGCTTAAGTTTACACATTGAAGTGCCAATATGTGGATCAGGTAACATCCCATTCACCCTGCCCAGAACTTCCATCTGTTCTGAGCAGACAAAGCCTTAACTGTCAGTGTACTTGAAACACTTAAATGGGCATCTAGTCAAATGTCTTCATTTTACAGTTGGTTTTACATGCAAATAGACAGACTGTAGAGGGACCATAAAAGCCAAATCTTAGTGAAGGACAATGGGAAACATGAAGGAAGATGATTTGCATGTCATGTAGGAAGCTGGCCTAATGAGGTTGTGGTGGACACAGTATGAGATTGAGCACAAACTCTCCTTCTTTGAAGTTCAGAACTCTTTCCTTATGCTTCTACCATTGCCAATCAGTGACTCTAAGCCAAGGAATTTTATCAAAATTACAGTGGTAGTGGTGGCAATGGTGAGAGGAATTTTTCAAACAATGCATACACCTTTGTGAAATAAAATTCATATTTTATGGCAAGACAAGAAAAATTAAAACATAAAAAATTTCTTCTCTGCCCTTTGGCCTCTTCTCTCCCCTCTACTGTGCATTATGTATCTGCATTATGCATCGACGACCAGTCCTCCTCACTGGCAGAAATACCTGCTCAACCATAAAGAGCAACATTCTCCTATCACCATCAAGACAACTCCTTAAAAGACAATATTCCTTCTTGACATCGTAAGGGTCACGATGACCCACCACTTTGTACTTACAGACCTGGATTGTGCAAACTGTCAATAATACATCATTTAATGTACAGCTCTCTGTCTCAAAACACCCATATAACTGTACTTTAACTTCTAGTGAGTGGAACTGTTCTCAGAGGTCTCTCAGAGGCTGTTCCCAGTTTATAATCCTAAATTTTACACAAATAAAAATGTCCATTTCTTTCTTACATTGACTGATTAATTGTTTGTGGACACTCTGGAGATACAGATACATTTTATAGGTCATTTTCCTCTTACCCATCAATTTCTCCCAGTCCAATCATCCCCACCCAACACACACAGAAACTCAAACACTGCCACAAAAATCACTAAATAGTGATTCAGTGATAAGGATAGGGATATGTCACATTCCTCAGATGCAAAGCTGTAGAAAAAGGATGGAGTTCCACTAGCCTATATATCCTAAGAAAGAGGAGAGAGTGTGGTAGTAAAATAATGTAAAAAACAAAAAAAAGGAAAGAAAACAACTTCTAATTTCTTGGACTACTCTGCAGACACAACCATCTAAAATTAATGGACAGTGAAAAGGTAAGGCGTTTTTTATTTTCAAGTGTCTGCACCTGGACCCTGGGAGGCTGACAACATGGTTAAATTGCAAGACTAAAAGATCAGGAGTGGGACAGCCCACTTTTTTACAAGGCCAGGGAATCTGCAGATTTAAAGCAAAGAACACCAGAGAGTGTGAGAAGATCTGCAAAACTGCAGAAGGCAAATGCAAGTACTTTAATCCATTGTTCTGCCTCATCCTCATTTCTAAAGAGCCACAATTCAAGGAAAGGAAAGGATTAAGGTTTTAAATTGTTAGGAAGTCTATAAGTCTATTGGATTTAGGGACAGACTATTAAGGCAACTCCTACAGGAACCACAGATTGATGAGATGTAGGGGACATTTTGTATATATCCCGATAAACTTGTAATTGCATTCAGCACTGATTGAGCACCTAATCTGTGCTTTGTCACATGCCAGTTATGATATAAGAATTACTAGTTCATGAAACTATTGCTTTATCCTTTTTTCTTTTCTGGCTTTAGAGATTGTTATTGAAAAATATCTGTACTATGAATGTGACAAACATTTATTTATTATTACTGTGTGGTAAATTCCGTAAAAATAACCCAACTAGCTATGCATGTAGAAATAGAATAGGGAAGATATCCCAAATCCCTAACATACGGTATTGGCAAAAGTTACAAATAAGTTCTTTTAATTTTTCTCTTTCATTCTTGTAGCTTGCCATCAGTTGAATGGTGATACAAGTAACTGAAACAAGTAAAATGATGTATATCCACATGGGTAGAAGTAGAAACTAGAGATATCTAATTTACTTAGATAAGAGTTAGCATACTTAATTGTGCTTTTTAATACATAAATACAGCACTCATTCTTTAGGTAGTGTCTCCCAAGTTGCTTAAATCTTTTTTTAAACAACTGATGAAAGATGTTCAAGTAAGCACTAAAAGAAACAAGTCTCATTTGGAGTTGAGACTGCACTATTCAACTCATCACTTTTATTGCTTGCGTTTGTATTTTTTTTTAATCCTTTCTATTACCTATGATAAATCTCAGTCCATTCCCTTTTTATGACCATAGCTTTTGCTTATATGCACCTATCAGTTGGAATAAAGGTATTACCTAACTTATTATTACACATTTGTTGCTGATTCTGAGCTTTAAAGGCTCTCGCAGCTATTAAATTTTCTCAGGATAAAGGGTCTCTCCAGCCTTTTGAATTTATATTTTAAACCGCTGGCATCTGCTCTCAGCTTTTAACACTACCCAGCTCTACACTTCGGTATCTACAGTAAGCTTCTTCTCACTTGTGGGTTTCAGCCGTCATAAAAGGCAAGCATACCATTTTGTTGTTGCTGTGTTTTTCCATATAATATAAGATAAAGTTGTAATTCTTCCAGAGTGCTAGCCTGTTCACTTGGAGCTTCGTGTTTTTATTTTGGTTTAGAAAAACAATGAAATCATTAAGCCGCTTGAATTAAAGCATGCCTTTAGACAGTTAAAGCATGCCTTTAGACAGTTAAAGCATATTACTTTATCATGATTCTCATGTAAAGTACATAGCTAGATAAACTTGCATCAGGTAGGAAATGCACCTGTGCCATCTAGGAAATTTTAGTTGTTTAATTGTCGATTTCAAAAGCTCTATATCATACAGTAACATTTTGACCCATAAGTCTAATTTTGTACATCAAAGCTCTCTTTCCATCTTGTAAAGTTTTCAAGTACGTATTTATCGTCAAATTCTTTGAATCTCCATTAGTCAATTGAGAATAGGCCACATTAATTTATTTAATATCCTAAGTATCTCTTGCCATGACTATGTGGTTCATAATACTATTATCTTCTAATAACATTTACACAGCTCATGACTAATCTTTAATTTAAAGTAATTAACTGCAATGTGGGTAAGTAAAGATTTCAAGAAAGACTCCTTTGTTGTTTGGTTATGAGAAAAAATATGAAGCCAAAAAAATGTTATGCCAAAGAAGTTATGCCAAAGTGACTTCTATATTTCATTTCATTATCACATTTTTAAGAACCATCATGCTCATTAATGACGTTAATCTTTCATAAGCTTCTTTCATTTTCAAATCAATTGCTTGTCAACATAATTACTTTTTATAATCATAAAAACATTTACACATACATTAAGAATCACCTGTGTCTTATACATTTTAAAAGTGTTAATGTTTAAGGGAGAGTTAAAAATATCCTTATAGGAAACAAAAGATTTTAAGAGTACTAAAATGTATCAAGATTAAAAGAATATCCTATATTGTCACAAATGGTATTTCCCCCCCCAAACTTCCCCCCCCCAAAATTCCCAATCCCACATATTCTTTCACAATTTGACCTGTCACATTCCTGTCAAGAGGTAGGGACTGTATTTACTTCCCTTGAATCTAGGTGGGTTTGTGGCACACTTGTAACCTATAATTTATGAGGGAATTGATACTGTGTGACTTCTAAGGCTAGGTCATAAAAGGCAATACAATTTCTAATTTGTTTGACTGCTTGGGTCCCAGACCTGCTTGTAAGAAGCCTGACACCACCATGCCTGAGAGGCAGCAAATAGGTGCACTGGCCAACAGATCCAGCTGAGCCGTCAGGTTATAAATATATAGCTTGCTGGTCATGCAAGGGAGCCATATTGGTCATTCAGCCCAGTGGAACCTTCAGAAGACTAAAGCCCTAGCTGACATGTGGCTACAAACACAAGAGGAACTCCAAGTCAGAAGTGCCAAGCTCAGTCCTTCCTGACTCTCTGACCCACAAAATTATGAGCAAAATAAATGATTACTTTAATCCTTCCTGTTGTTGGTAGAGTTTAATTCTACCAGTTTTGAGATAACTTGGCTTTCTCACCTATACTTGTACATATCCTTTGACACATACAGAGAAAGAGAGGAATACACTTTTATATTTATGGATACACATACAACTAGTTAGAGAAATAGAAGGCATATATTACACCTACAAGAAAGAACATTTGCTAATTTCCATCCTTTATTTTGTTGTTATGGGAATATTGAAATTTAAACTAAAGGACCACCTGTGGGAGGTAGTTTGGCTATACAACGCAAATTTAATACATGGCAGGTACCAGTCCTACTCCACCTGGACTGTTGACAAAGGGAAGACATACGCTTTCTTCACTTCTCTCACACTGACCTGATCACGCACCACCATGCTGTACCCACTCAAATGCCTGCCTGCTCTGAAGACTACAGAGTGATGTTCAGAACTGGTCAGGGGCCCCTATGGTGCAACACTCGCAACTGGAGACAGATAGTGGTAAAATGACAGCCATTGGTAAAAAAATTACATTAAAAAAAAGACAAACCAAATCAAAAAAAAGTAAACACACACACACACACACACACACACACACACACTGTTTACTTTGAGTTATGTTATGTTCCATCCACTCTGCTGAGCTCAATTTGTCTTCCAAACATGAATATGAGGAAACTGAGGCATAGAAAGTTAAGTAAACCGTCAAAAATTACATAGCTACTAATTGACAGAATTTGTGAAACAAAGACCCAGACAACCTCACTTCAAAATCCAAGTCCTTAACCACTATGATATATTGCCTCTAGAAAATGACATCTGAAATATAAAAGAGTGATCTATCCAGTAATGTGTTTTTTAATGCTAAGAAACTACTTGATTTAAGAGGTCTCTCAGTCCCAGTTTTAGCAAATATAAAATTAAATATATATACATATCACTGGATCTAATGCATATACTGTAAACTGTAAAGGATTTACAGAAATAGTTGTAGTTGTACTATCATTATTGAGGTTGGCACCATGGGAATGTTTCAGAATAGCTGTATTGCTATTCCTCAGCAGTGGAATAATGCAATTTGACAACGAAAAATGATGGATGCCTTCTCATTTGTTGCAGCCTCAATTTAAAAAGTGATATTTATTTATGTTGCACAAACATGGAATTCTGACCATCAGTCTATAAAATAAAGGCTAGAGTTTACAGGTGTATTGTAATTTAATTATATCTATTATTTTTAAGTGTATTTCTTTTAAGCAAGTATCACGAGGGAAGCCATATAAATTATTTCCTTTGTGGACTCATCATCGAAAAAGATATAGAAATACAAAGCCTTTTGTAGTTCTACTTGGCAGAATAAACTAAGACCTCAGAACAAATAGAAGCCTTCTTAAGCCTTTGGTTTGTCTCCTGAGCTGAGGTATAAGCAGTGAGCAAGCTCTATGTGCTAGAAAAGCAGTACATAGCAGCCGGTGCTTCATGCCTTGTCTAATACATATGGATGTGGCAGCTTTTCATGAAGGGAGTAGTTCTGCCATTGGTATAAGAGAGGGAATAAGTTGTCTAATTCTAAGCTAAGGGCAGGAAGGTCAGCGAGAGAAGCATATTTTACTTCACTTTTAAGACTAGCTTGAATGGTAGCAACTGTGGCTGGAAGCTTAGGCTTCAATCCAAGCATGAAAAGAAAAATATAAAAAAATAAATAACTAAAAGCGAAACAGCAAAAACTAGGGAGAAATCAATAGACTAAATGAGATAGTGCTTGTTTTTCATTTAGTTTTGTATATTAAAGAAATTGATTTGCATCCAAACTATAAAATCTATGAGAGCTAATTAAATACAAAACCTTCCATTACCTAAATTTTCTCTCAACAAAGGATGATATTAAAATGTCAGTAACAATAACAATCTAAGAAGCCAACAGAAATGGAATCAATGACTCACATGTTAGAGTAGAACATATCAGAGTAGTTTAGATGGTCAGAATTTCTTCTCTTATTGAGGGATTTTATCTCATATCTATTATATATTATTTTAAAAACAACTCAGAAGGAAAAACACTGCCAAAAATTTATTTCAAGAAATTGGTGCTTATCATAAAATTTCTATATTAGTTAAAAGGAGTTTTAAAATTAAAAAATGGTAAACTTCTTTGAGTAACAATCTCCATAGTTTTGTCAAAATGTATGTATTAGTTTGTATCATAATGTATAATAGTAAATTTGATGTAGATATCTCTAATTTTTAGAGCACTGTATTAGACCCTTGGGAAAGTTTTATTCTTCAATATATATTATGAAATCAATGTTACGTATTTGACACAATAGCTATTTATAATGATTTTTAATTAAGTGTTTTTTAAAATTCAATTCAATGCTTAAATAATAGCATACTAAAATGTTTAAGAATAAATATTCAGATGTACATGTTACAATGTGTTTATTATTTTTAATACATAAGGTATGATAGCAGACTAAATCTCTGGAGTTCAGTTGCATACAAAAAGACATTAGAGTTTAGAAAGTGTAATAAATAATTGAATAAAAAACTAGACTATGATAGAATATCAATTGTGTAATTATTATGGCAAAACATATAGGGGATCACCAAAACCAAAACAAACCAAACAAAACAATGGATTATTCCTGGGAAATTAAATGAAGCTTCTCAGGAGTGCTATTTACATTAAGCCTTGAGGAATAAATAGCTTAATCAGACCTGTGTGTGAGTAAGATAATTCTGACAGCAATGTGAAGAATGACAGAGACCTAGAGAAGCGAGAGACAGGAATATTTGTTTTCAACATTTAAAAATAAATTTGAATTTATTAATAATTATAAAATTTATTTTTAAACATTTAAATTAATAAAATTTCATGGAACATGTACATGTACATCAGCTAGATTCAGTTTTTAACTTATTACCACATTTGCTGTATGTACATAAAGCAACAATTCAGCATGCATCTACAGAAATTAGAAGTATTTTCTAAATAAACAATACCATTGAGCAAAAAAAACCCCACACACAAAAACTTGAAATTCCCTAGAACAGTTAACATTCAATCCATATTGAAATTTCATAATTGTCTCAAAAACACCTTCTTCAGCTTTTTTCACTGTGCACACATTGTATACTGACATCTCTTTAGCCTCCTTTAATATTGAAACAGATCACCCTCTTACATTTTCCTCATCGTATTTACTTTAAGAGACTAGGGCTGTTGTCTTGTAGAATGTCACATAGTCTGGATTTGTCTGACTGTGTCCTTGAGGTGTTATTAAGCTGATCTTCACCTCTTGTATTTCCAAAAAAAAAAAAAAAAAAAAAAGAAGGCAGGTTTAAAGAACTGATTATATTCACGTGAAATTTTATTTGGTGTAGACTCTTCGCAAGTGATGTGACATTAGGAAACTCATCAAGTCAGGTGGCCCCTCCATTAGCAATGCTCTACTATTACTTGTTTGAGGTGGTGCTATGGTTTATTTTCACTTCTCTGTAATATTATTTTGTTTTTATCTTTTCTCTTTCGAAGGAGAGCTTTGCGGTCATAACTATGCTATCGTGAGCATATAGCATATATGTATGGATATGTTTATCTAGGATATAAATCTAAAAGGGGAACTCTAAGTCATAAATTCTGTTCATGTTTCATATTAAAAATAACAAAAGGTTATTTTCCAAGGTAGTTGTACCAGTTTACATTATGTTATACTCTCATCCCTTTAATCTTCATTCATATTTACTATTGTCAGATTTTGTCAATTGCTTAATATTAAATAAGATGCCTTTCTAGTTTTATATTTCACTGATACTACAGATAAAGGAGTAGATTAAAATAGAAGAGAAACGAATTTTGGGGATGACAGCTATGTTAATTATCTTAATTATGGTGAACATATCAAATTGTGTGCTTTACATCTATATATATAGTATGTCAGTTATACCTCAATAACACATAAAAGTCTTTTGCGTTCATAAAATAAGCCACTTTTTCACAGCGTACTATTTAATATGGTTTCTTATTTTTGCTTTGTTTTATTTTAGTATATTTACTTCTATATTCATTCATAAATGAGATTGATTTCTATTTTGTTTTTACCCCTTGTCCAAAAACATAACCAAGACCACCACTTGTCTGCAGGTAGTTTATTTGGGAAGAGTTCAAAAACATGAGAGAGCAAAGAACATGAGAAAGGGAAAGCCAAAAACAAATACAGATGGAATCACTAAGCTGGTTGGTTACCACAGTGTGTAACTGTGGCCCCGTCTTGCTGAGGACTTGCTGAATCAGTTATGAGAATTATCTATTTATTTTCTTAGTTTTATTTTTCCTGATATGAACATGTTTAATTTATTATTATTTGCAAAAGAACAATTTCCCCATGATTTGTGAAATAGAATATATATATCTAAAATCTGTACCCAGACCACGAAAAAAGAGGTGGAGGGAGAGGAAAGCAGGGAGCAAAAGAGCAGGTGAGGCACGCAGTAAGAACTTGACAGACAGACTGCTTGCAGCATGTAAAGGACTGGTCCATTGTACATAAAGCTGAAATCAGAGGTACACGGAGGGGATGTGGCATGGAGCACAAGTATAAAATAGGACTACATCTTTTACTCTCCTCCCAATAAGAGGTGAGTTCTATATACTAGTTACCTAAACTTTCAGCCTTTGCTTTGTTCTTGGAGCCCTCAGCCACTATATTAAAAGTTCAAACATTTAGTGGTCACCGTGCTGTGAGGAAGCTCAAGTTACACAGAGAGGCCACAGGTAGGTAAACATTCCTAGCTGATCCTGATCTATAAGTCATCTCAGCCTAGATGAGATGCGAATGAGTATCAAGATAATTCTTGCCTTCTGTTGTATTTTAAGAGAATGCTTCATAGAAATAGCTGATGCTTTCCAGACGGGCCAGATGTTTCTAAGCTGGGTCACCATATACTGCTACCAGAGGAGTGCAAATAGAGATAGGAAATAGAGATAACTATCCAGATGTGCCCTATCAGAATGCCTGCCCCACACAATGAAATGGTTGTTGTTTTATGCCACTTACTTCGGGATAATTTTTATGATAAAAACGGAAATAAATAATACCTGTTATAGCCATTAAATTTACTTCCTTGTATAGTTCTTATTTGTAGGTAGTAATTAGGTCATATAATGAGTTAGAAGAGTGTTTCTCCATTTATTTTCTCTGTTAGAGTTTCAGGCTTGAACTCTCTGTTCTTAACTCACTTAATTTATTCAAGAGAGAGACTTACATTTGGTCTAAATCATCTTGTCATTAATCTATATTTTTTCCTGCCTATTGTTTCAGTTACATTTTCCTGTATTATGAAATTTCATCTTTCAAGTTCTTAATCTTCTGAGATTCAAGAAAAAAGAACAAAAGACTCATAATAACAGTCAGCATCCTTTTGCTTTTTGAAGTGTTTTATGTATGTCTTGAACATTTCTAATCATAGGGGACATTTTTCGAGACTTGGCTTTCTTTAGTTTTTTTTTTCTTTTCTTCCCTTTGGACAGACATTCAGTATTGACTCAATTATGTGTAGCATATTTATGAACTAACATCCTTGCTTATATAATTTCCCATCAAGTAACCCCTAGCTATTGGCTTCTTTTGAAATATGTTTTGGTTTTACATTTTAAGTGGCAGCAAATTTTAAATATGCATATCAAACTATTGCTTTTTAAAAATTAACCAGGCTTCAGCCTATTCTTACAGATCAGAAATGTTAATGAAGAGAAATAACTTTTTTGCTAGGTGTTTCCATATGTATTGTTTCATTTCATTTACACAACCACACTTCTTGCTATTTGTTATTATAATCACACTTTGGAGATGAAGATCATGAATTTCATAAGGATTACGTTATTGCCTTGGGTCAATATGGCTAATAAGTTGCACACTTGAAATTTGAACCTAAAATCTCTGATTCCCATGACATATATAAAACACTTTGCCCAGTTCCTGCTGTATACAAAGCAGTCAAGAAATGTTAACTATCATTTATAATGTTTTTATTCAAGACAATAATGATTATGCATATTTTAGATAGTGTCAGCATTTCTAATTTTTCTAGAAGTCATCTGACAAGATATAGGTTACACAGTCAAATGGTATTTCCATGTTAATTTTTTTAGAAATTTCAACCAATTTAGAGTCTCACAGGCAATATAGATACGTGTGTCTTTTATACTTTATACTTTTTACATTGTATAATTTAATGTTTTATGAAATGAGTAGATGTATTACAAGTTTATTTTAGTTAAAACCAAAACTTTATATCAGAAATGCTCTACATTTTCATTTTATTGATGTGCAACATCCAGAGCCTAACTTCTTTTTTTAAATTGTTTTGTTGCAGACTGTGTAGAGGGAAAGAAAATTTGAAGATTTTGTTATCACTGAGACATTGATTATTCTCACTGATCGCACTTAAAGATTTTTTTTTTCTATCTGGAGAACATGTTTTTTCTTTTTATGTATAATTACACATAAATCTGTTTTAAAACTTTCATTATTGCTTTCATTCAGAAATAAGGATCTTGGGTTTCCCTGGTGGCCCAGTGGTTGAGAATCTGCCTGCCAATGCAGGGGACACGGGTTCAAGCCCTGGTCTGGGAGGATCCCACATGCCGCGGAGCAACTGGGCCCGTGAGCCACAACTACTGAGCCTGCGCATCTGGAGCCTGTGCTCCACAACAAGAGAGGCCGCGACATCGAGAGGCCGGCGCACCGCAATGAAGAGTGGCCTCCGTTTGCTGCAACTAGAGAAAGCCCACGCACAGAAACGAAGACCCAACACAGACAAAAATAAAAATTAAAAGAAAAAAAAAAAAGAAATAAGGATCTTATATTTAAATTTATAACTGCAAATCACGTTTATTTTCCTAGTTATGAGAAACTGTTTTGTTATGATTTTAACATTAGCAGGAAAACTTAGCAAGCCAGTATACAAGGATAAATTAAGTGCTTACACTAATGAGAGGAAATATAGTTTGGAGTAATCTATCATTTTTTGTTTATGTGGAAGAGAACAAGCAAGGAATGTTAGGATAGAAAAAAACCCAAAATTATTTGGATAAGTAAACAGAACATTGAGAATGTCTGAAAAAGGGCAGATGAGAGACACTGCCTTTAACCCAACTCTCTCAGATACTTGCAGAGAGGAGTAAAATCCTCTAAGGGGCAAAGTCTATTATTCCGGGCATTGATTAACAGCAAAGGGAGCAACGGACTGCATCAAAAAGAGGAGAAATAGGACAAGATTGTGGTGTTGAGGAGAATCTTCCAAAGGGACATTTAAAATAAACTTATGATCCAACTGTTAGCTCTTTCACTCAACGCTAAAGTTAGCCTTTGAAAAGTATGAGAGTTTCACTTACATATTATATTTCAGTTCTATCACCTTTAAAAATAGTATCTTAAGCTAAATTTTATTTTCCTATCTCATATGCCCTAACAAAGCTCTTTATTGTATTGGGAATATTTACACTATACAACCCTGGTTTCCATTATTTTTCTCTTATTCTGAGTGTTTTTTTTAACAGTGGTGTCCTTCATGAGATGACCTTCCAGTGTCTCTTGAAAATTAATTTTATGAAAAGACTTTAGATATTTCAGATGTATTTAACCAGTAATTATATACATAATGAATTCCGTTAAAAATATGTGATATAGTTCTTCTTTTTTCCAATTTATTTTGTGTCTCTTTGATATAGAATATAGTCTTGATGAGGACCAGCAATTGTGTTGTTTAACACTGTATCATCAGTATCATAAAAAAGTATTTGAGGGCTTCCCTGGTGGCGCAGTGGTTGCGCGTCCGCCTGCCGATGCAGGGGAACCGGGTTCGCGCCCCGGTCTGGGAGGATCCCACATGCCGCGGAGGGGCTGGGCCCGTGGGCCATGGCCGCTGGGCCTGCGCGTCCGGAGCCTGCGCTCCGCAACGGGAGAGGCCGCAGCAGAGGAAGGCCCGCATACCACAGGAAAAAAAAAAAAAAAAAAAAGTATCTGATGCATGATAGCATTCCTAATAAATATTTGAGAACTTAATAGCATATACAATTTTACAAACGAAATGTTCATTTCTTTTAACACAAGTGACTTTTTAATCTTATGCAAAACTTAGTATTCTTAATAACTGTATACCACTGCACTATGTGGATTTATCTCTCTCTCTCTCTCACACACACACACATACACACACACACACATACACACACTCTAAATGCAAAGAGAAATTTATCAGTGTATCAATGAATGATACATAAGTTTTTCTATGATTTGTTTTTTCTACTTTACTCCAGCTTTACTTATATCTTAATTTTATGTTCCAGGAAAAACAACTGCTTCGATTTTTTCACATTCAGATTTATGTTTTAATGCTGCTATACATGTTAGGTCCTCTGCCTGGAACTATTTTCTTTTCTGCAATTGTTAGGGTGATTAAATATTAAATATTGAAATGTTTAAGAACAATTATTTTAAATCCAAATTGATTTGGCTGGAACAAGTATGGCCCCACTAAATATCTCATAAACAGTCCATTCTAGTTAGTAGACATTTAGGCTTTCCTTTCCCCTATACAAGAAATCCCTTCAAGCTCCTAAAGGGGATGGGAGGAGACAGAAGTGGCAAAAATTACTCTTGCAGTATGCTAAGATTTTTCTCTTCAAAAGCCCAGGCCAGTCTTGCCCTCAGACTAACCCCTCTAGTGGACAAGCACAGAGCTGCAAGAAACTACCTCCATGTCTGCATCCTCCCTGTGATCCACCATTCTTACAGTAGGAGGTATGAGTCACCCAGTTTGTGTTTATGTTTATTTTTAGCATTGGAAAACAACACATAGACATTTATCTGAAGCTTCTGAAGGTTCAATTTTTCCCAGTGTGAGTCAAGGGAACAAACTTTTTTTAGTGAAATGAGAACCAGTCTGGAAATACAAATCTATCTCCAACTCAAAAAACAAATACAAAATTTGTATTCAGAATTGAGCAAAATCATAAAGAGAAAAAAAAAAAGCAGGGCACAGGCTAGGGTCACTACGGTCAAATCATTTTGTGAGCAGGTAATGATAGAAAACTTATTTTTGTCTTAATGTTTCACACATATGAAAAAGATGGATTAGATTACATCACAGAGTGTTCCATTGTTGAAAATACTTCACTGTGACACCTGGGTAATTCCTATCCATCTTTTGAGACATAACCCCTGACTAGGTTGAACTAGGTGATACTAGGTTAAAAGAAAATCCCCAGTGCATTCACTTTAGTATTCACATGTCTACTATATCATAGATACTAAG
The DNA here is from genome assembly GCF_002837175.3 of Physeter macrocephalus. Classification (NCBI taxonomy): domain Eukaryota; kingdom Metazoa; phylum Chordata; class Mammalia; order Artiodactyla; family Physeteridae; genus Physeter; species Physeter macrocephalus. The sequence goes on along the minus strand of NC_041223.1, from coordinate 57,834,317 downwards.
TTTAAAAAATTGTTAGTACTTTATATTTCTAGTATGTAAAAATGCAGCCTATGTCTCTAATATCAGTTGAAGATCCAGAGAGTAGAATCACCATTGGAAAGAATACCTTCCCTCACCCTTGACAAGGTCTCATGAATGGCAATATCTTGGAGAAACAGAACCTTCTTCTAAGGTAGTGTTTCTCAACTTGTGGGGCCTGGACCAGCCACATCAATAGCACAAAGAACTTGGTAGAAATGTAAATTCTCAGCGTTCTCACAGAACTACTGAAATAGAAGCCTCAGGGTAGGCCAAAATCTGTATTTTAACATGGCCTCCGAGTGATCTGACTCTCACTAGAGTTTGAGAAATAGTGTTCTGGGACAGTGACTCATTGTGTAGAAATATTGAAGCCAATTGTGATGTTTTTGAAAATTGTGTATGTGCCCCATCTTCTCCAAAGAGGAAATTCTCATACGCTCCCCTGTAGGTTTTATAGGCCACAGTAACAACTAATAATAATGTCCTGCCCTGTCACAGCATGGGTTTCTCTGATAACTGACATCACGTATGTCTATCACATTTAGTTCTTCTCTGATCAATAATACAACTTGCGCATTTTATTCACATCTTTACACTCCAATACAGTTGGCCTTTAGTAGACAAACATAATGTAAAGAAAATTCTATAAAATGAAACAATATTCAAATAAGTTTAAAAATCAAGATTTGATCTAAATATAAATATTTTTATAATATACCTGATAGCAGGTCTAATTTTTAAAAGACTGAATAATATAGTTTGTATGTATGCACAAACAAAATAAAAATAATATTGAAATCAGTCATTACTTGATATAATACATTGTTTCATCTACTTTATATAGTTGTCTGAAAGGCATTAAAAACTACTTTCCTCAAAGACACAAATTTCCTACTTAGCCTTTAAATAGTGGTTTTACCATGAAGAAGCTTTTCTGTTGATGGTGATATGATAATATATTTATATTTCAAAATGTGTGCTTAAAATGAAAAAGAATATCCAGGTGATTTATTGTATCACAAAATTGTAAATGTCATCTATTATGTTTAAGTGATGAGTTTGCCAATATGTATTAATTTCTATACTTTTACCTTATTAACAAGGATTTTTAAGTAACCTGGAAATGTAGATAAGACAGAGGTCAGAGACAAATTTAATTTATTGGCAGCATTCTAAATGAAGCAACAACACGTATATCTTCATATTGCTTTACCAACTATATAAAAACTAACATTTAGGGCTTCCCTGGTGGCGCAGTGGTTGAGAGTCCGCCTGCTGATGCAGGGGACACGGGTTCGTGCCCCAGTCCGGGAAGATCCCACATGCCGCGGAGCGGCTAGGCCCGTGAGCCATGGCTGCTGAGCCGGCGCGTCCGGAGCCTGCGTGTCCGGAGCCTGCGCTCCACGACGGGAGAGGCCACGACAGTGAGAGGCCGGTGTACCGCAAAAAAAAACACCTAACCTGTAAAATGTTGCTGACTAATATTTTCTTGTTCAAAAAGAAGTAAGTTTGCTTCACAATTTTAGATGTTTTTATCTTTTAACATATTTTGACAGACTATATTACTATCATTTGAATTAATAATGGTATTGCTTTTAATTTTTGTAGATTGAAAGCAGGAAGTAGAGACAGAAGTTACAGAGATATTACTGTATTAGAATCAGCATCTACTCTAGGTTAATCTGGGATGTTTACACATATGTCATTTTATTCTTCTTTTTTCTCTATATGTTTTCAGCATTCAATCCCTATATGAAATTAATTTTGAGGCAATGTCTGTGTATAAAATTCATTAATACATTTCTTTATTCCTCTAAAGGTTTGTTTACTTTTAAATAAAATCTATATTCTTTACAATCTTTCTAAAAACACATACTAGAAAGTATTGACGTTATATATATATATTTTGTTTGTTTGTTTGTTTGTTTTTGCGGTACTCGGGCCTCTCACTGTCGTGGCCTCTCCCGTTGCGGGGCACAGGCTCTGGATGCGCAGGCCCAGAGGCCATAGCTCACAGGCCCAGCCGCTCCGCAGCATGTGGTATCTTCCTGGACAGGGGCACGAACCCGTGTCCCCTGCATCGGCAGGCGGACCCTCAACCACTGTGCCACCAGGGAAGCCCTGAAGTTATATTTAATACCACATGAATTTCTTTTAAGCCTGAAAATGAACTTTTACTTTTTCACACAAAAGACAGAAAATTTAATAAGGAAAAGTGTCAATGCCATAGTAAACCATAATATTTTAGTCTAGAGTATGCATTCCTTATTTATCTCACCTATGATCAAGGTTGTATCACAGTAAAATTTTAATTAGACCCGAAATAATTTGCCTGTTTTTAAATAAATGTAAAGATCAAATTCCTCATAAGAAAACAATTGTTAACTTGCACATCATTTCCCTTGTTAATTATATCTTGCTTCACATTTCAAATGAAATTCTCCAAACTTGCATTATTTTAACTACAAATTAATAATAAAGCTCATGGCAAGAGGGTTAGTACTTTAGTACTCCTAAAACAATGGAATTTAGTTAATATGCTTCTTGTCTTTGGGTGAATTCAACATAAACTAATATTTAGACTGTCTTGACTATTTTATAATTTCACATTTAATGCCCAATTTGATCCACTTATGATATTTTCAATAGACAAACTAGATATGTAAATATACATCAGGCAGCCTATTAAAATATTACTGTATATACTTCTAGGCTTTTACAATTTAAAATGCTTTCCTGTTTGTATTTTATGTGCTTAAAGTAGTGATTTATGCAGAAGGCATATAATTACGTTTTCTTTATCTGTAAACTATGTATCATATCTAAGGAAGTTGTTTTTAAGAATTTAAGTATATTGACTAAGTTAACATGGCTAAAATTTGCATAGTTCAGAGGCAAACACATTTCACTCCAAATGTATGGCTTGTTTCCTATAGGGCATTATGTCTCTGTGCCTCCACTTAGCACTTTTACTGGTCACTAGAAAGAGTTCAAGTCCTAATAAAGGCCAGGAGAAGGATTTCCTAAAAGTTAAAGCACAGAAAAAAAAGAGACAAGTTTGGGGACAATAGTAGCATACAACATTTAGGCAGTTTTAGATGGATATATTCAAGATAGGTCACTCACAAAGAAATATTCTTAAAATGACAGAAATATACCACTACTGCTAAGGTGAAAAATGATTTGGTTTTCAATTTTAGAACATTTGGATGAGGAAAGAAAACAGACTTATTGAATTACTATTGTTTCATACTCAACTTTTCAAGATGCCCAAGAAAATAAAAGTTAGTGAAACTGATATTGACATGTCTATTATAAAGCAACGGACAAATATTGTGGCTGACACGAAAAGGCTTGATACTAAAACTACGGAATGTATTTTTCCATTGTATACTTTTGAGGTGGGTCAGAATGTAAAACAAGGTTTGGGGGATTTTTAATACTTTGAAGCAGCATGAATCTAGGGTTAAATTGGTGGAAGAGACTAAAATTGTGTTGACATGTTTTTAATTGAATATACTTCCTATAATCCTATGGTTCAAAAAGTTATTGATGAGCAGCTGCTTACATAAAGATCAACAATCTGATGGAAGTTAATACAAGGAAATTTACATGGCGAAAAGAGTAGGCAACACATATGTGGATCAATTTCTTTAAAAAAGGCAAATGACCCTAAACCACCTTATAATATAACCTCAAGCATAGATCTCAAGATATACTCAAAGGATTGCTTTTGAATTCATGATCCTGAATAATGTATTACCAGTTTATAACCTTGGATCATCATTTCTAACATTTAAACAGCTCTGAAAATACTAATCATCTTTCAATGGAGAAATATGATGTGGTGGATTACACAGTGCCAATGTTCACTGGGACTTTCACATACACGTTTTATATATAGTAAGTTCATCAGAGCTCAATTCTGTTTGCTTTATATAATAATAATAATAGTAGTAACAGTAATAATACAATTATTATTCTTCATGTGCTGTTTGCTTTGCAACTCCAGCCACATATATTCTCATATATGGGAGTTATCTTCTCCCTTTCCCCTTCCTTTGTCTCTCACACTCTCCCCCGACCCCTTTTTTTTGGCTTTGAGGTGTTAAAAGTTCTGAACTGCTATTTTCCTTTGAGCTTTCTCTAGTGTGAAATATTTTTAAATTTGTTATAAATGCATAATATTTAATAAAAATTGTGTATATATTTTAAATTCAATAAATCATTAAACAGAAGTTTGAGATTATGCTTCTATCATCTTGCATTTGTGTCTTGATTTCCCATTTAAAAAGTGAATTCATATAACTCATCTCATTCTATCTTTGCACAGTCTAGTTAGTTTGATTAGTTTTTCCATTTTGCTTATACACATTCTGTACTAGGAGCATAGATTGCCTTATTTATTGCCCTCATCAGGAATATAGTTCCTCTGCTGCATAAGTGGATGCCTAGTGAGTATATCTAGTAACTCAGAAGACAAATAGGCTGTAAGCACAGAACAACTGTTTCATTCCCAAAGTACCTGTTAGAGCAAAACAATCATTAAGTGTTGCTTATGAAAAAAAGGCATTTCATTTCATAGTCATTTTCATCTCTGAACATATTCAATAATTAAAATGGTGAAATGTAATAACAAGAGAAAAATAATCTATTTAACTTCAAAATTAAGGACCATAAATCAAAAATATTCTGCTTTGCATACAGAATTTTTAAAAGTGACATTTTAATTTTCCACATAAGTCATTTCTAATTAAATGGTGTCATCATAATAAAAAAAAGATTATTAAAGATTAATTTTGAAAGCCTGATATTACCATAAATACTAAGAATATTTACATTTGTTCTTAGATTGTAATAATGTGACACTAAACTCTAATAAGACTCCTTGTAAAAGTTTTATTTGTCAATATGTTTTGAGTGTCTACTATGTGCAAATCACAGTATTAAAAGCTTTAGGGTCTCAGAAAAACACAAATCCTCAAGGAGCTTAATTATTTTTTGGTAAAAGAAATGATAAAAAAGAGGGACAAAGAAAAATTCTAAGAAGTAAATACTTGCCAAATATGTGGTAAATACTATACCCATCAAAAGCAACTTATTACGAATTGTGTAGGATGACATAGAACACAAATCTGGAAATCTTGGGCATATAGAGATGAATACACAAAACAGAAGAGTTTTACAAGGCACAGATTTTAGAGACTGAGCCAATAAAATGATGCTGGAGGAGAAAATTGATCAGAAGCAGTAAGAGCTAAAAGGGACAGTTGATCAACAATTTCAAATACTCTGGAGACACAAGTAAAATAGGAGCAGGGAAGTGTCTTCTCAGCAAAGGAATGCCATGGTCTTTGGTGATTTTAATTTCAGTTATTGTAGCTTCAAGTTCTAAAATATATATTTGATTCTTCTTTTATAGTTTCCAGTCCTCTGGTGAAATTTTTAACATTGTTCTTTATTCTTTTGATCATATTAACCATACTTATTCTAAAGTCTGCATATTGATGACTGCATTATCTAGATTACTTATACATCTATTCTTATTGTCTGTTGTTCTTCATAGTCTTTTCTGTTTTTACATATTTATTGGAGTATAATTGCTTCACAATATTGTGTTAGTTTCTGCTGTATAACAAAGAGAATCAGCTATACATATACCTATATCCCATATCCCGTTCCTCTTGTGTCTCCCTCCCACCCTGCCTAACCCACCCCTCGAGGGGGTCACCAAGCACCAAGCTGATCTCCCTGTGCTATGCAGTTGCTTCCCACTAGCTATCTATTTTACATTTGGTAGTATATATAAGTCCATGTTATTCTCTCATTTCGTCCCAGCTTACCCTTCCCCCTCCCCACGTCCTCAAGTCCATCCTCTTTGTCTCCTGCCCCTAGGTTCTTCAGAATCATTTTTTTTTTTAGATTCCATATATATGTGTTAGCATACAGTATTTGTTTTTCTCTTTCTGACTTACTTCACTCTGTATGACAGACTGTAGGTCCATCCACCTCACTACAAATAACTCAATTTCATTTCTTTTTATGGCTGAGTAATATTCCATTGTATATATGTGCCACTTCTTCTATATCCATCCATCTGACGATAGTACTAAGTGGACACTTAGGTTGCTTCCATGTCCTGGCTATTGTAGATAGTGCTGTGATGAATATTGTGGTATATGACTCTATTTGAATTATGGTTTTCTCAGGGTATATGCCCAGTAGTAGGATTGCTGGGTCATATGGTAGTTCTATTTTTAGCTTTTTAAGGAACCTTTAGTGGCTGTATCAATTTACCTTCCCACCAAAAGTGCAAGAGGGTTCCCTTTTCTCCACACCCTCTCCAGCATTTATTGTTTGTAGACCTTTTGATGATGGCCATTCTGACCGGTGTGAGGTGATACCTCATTGTAGTTTTGATTTGCATTTCTCTTATGATTAGCGATGTTGAGCATCCTTTCCGGTGTTTGTTGGCAATCTGTATATCTTCTTTGGAGAAATGTCTATTTAGGTCTTCTGCCCATTTTTGGATTGGGTTATTAGTTTTTTTGATATTGAGCTGAATGAGTCTCTTGTAAATTTTGGAAATTAACCCTATGTCAGTTGATTCATTTGCAAATATTTTCCCCCATTCTGAGTGTTGTCTTTTTGACTTGTTCATGGTTTCCTTTGTTGTGCAAAAGCTTTTAAGTTTCATTAGGTCCCATTTGTTTATTTTTGTTTTTATTTCCATTTCTCTAGGAGGTGGGTCAAAAAGGATCTTGCTGTGACTTATGTCACAGAGCGTTCTGCCTATGTTTTCCTCTAAGAGTTTTATAGTATCTTGCCTTACATTTAGGTTTTAATCCATTTTGAGTTTATTTTTGTGTATGGTGTTAGGGAGTGTTCTAATTTCATTCTTTTACATGTAGCTGTCCAGTTTTCCCAGCACTACTTATTGAAGAGGCTGTCTCTTCTCCATTGTATATTCCTGCCTCTTTATCAAAGATAAGGTGACCATATGAGCATGGGTTTATCTCTGGGTTTTCTATCCTGTTCCACTGATCTATATTTCTGTTTTTGTGCCAGTACCATACTGTCTTGATTACTGTAGCTTTGTAGTATAGTCTGAAGTCCAGGAGCCTGATTCCTCCAGCTTCATTTTTCTTTCTCAAGATTGCTCTGGCTCTTCAGGGTCTTTTGTGTTTCCATAAAAATTGTGAAATTTTTTGTTCTAGTTCTGTGAAAAATGCCATTGGTAGTTTGATAAGGATTGCATTGAATCTGTAGATTGCTTTGGG
>NC_041223.1:57815855-57826937 GCF_002837175.3 Physeter macrocephalus | reverse complement strand
CTCCATCTGTTTGTATCATCTTTAATTTCTTTCATCAGTGTCTTATCGTTTTCTGCATACAGGTCTTTTGTCTCCTTAGGTAGGTTTATTCCTAGGTATTTTATTCTTTTTGTTGCAATGCTAAATGGGAGCGTTTCCTTAATTTCTCCTTCAGGTTTTTCATCATTAGTGTATAGGAATGCAAGAGATTTCTGTGCATTAATTTTGTATCCTGCTACTTTACCAAATTCATTGATTAGCTCTAGTAGTTTTCTGGTAATGACTTTAGGAGTCTCTAGGTATAGTACCATGTCCTCTGCAAACAGTGACAGTTTTACTTCTTCCTTTCCAATTTGGATTCCCTTTATTTCCTTTTCTTCTCTGATTGCTGTGGCTAAAACTTCCAAAACTATGTTGAATAATAGCGGCAAGAGTGGGCAACCTTGTCTTGTTCCTGATCTTCGTGGAAATGGTTTCAATTTTTCACCATTGAGAATGATGTTGGCTGTGGGTTTGTCATTTATGGCCTTTATTATGTTGAGGTAAGTTCCCTCTATGCCTACTTTCTGGAGGGTTTTTATTATAAATGGGTGTTGAATTTTGTCAAAAGCTTTTTCTGCATCTCTTGAGATGATCATATGGTTTTTACCCTTCAATTTGTTAATATGGTGTATCACATTGATTGATTTGCAAATATTGAAGAACCCTTGCATTCCTGGGATACACCACACTTAATCATGGTGTATGATCCTTTTAATGTGTTGTGGGATTCTGTTTGGTAGTATTTTCTTGAGGATTTTTGCATCTATGTTCATCAGTGATATTGGCCTCTAGTTTTCTTTCTTTGTGACATCTTGGTCTGGTTTTGGTATCAGGGTGATATTTTCTCTTTCTTCCTGGTTCAGTCTCAGAAGGTTGTGCTTTTCTAAGAATTTGTCCATTTCTTCCAGGCTGTCCATTTTATTGACATATAGTTGCTTGTAGTAATCTCCATGATCCTTTGTATTTCTGCAGTGTCAGTTGTTTCTTCTCCTTTTCCATTTCTAATTCTGTTGATTAGTGCCTTTTCCCTTTGTTTCTTGATGAGTCTGGCTAATGGTTTATCAATTTTGTTTATCTTCTCAAAGAACTGGATTTTAGTTTTATTGATCTTTGCTATTGTGTCCTTCATTTCTTTTTTCATATTTTTCTGATCTGATTTTTGTGATTTCTTTCCTTCTGCTAACTTTGGGGTGTTTTTGTTCTTCTTTCTCTAATTGCTGCAGGTGTAAGGTTACGTTGTTTTTTTGAGATTTTTCTTGTTTCTTGTTCAATTTTAGTGCTTGTGATTGGTCTGTTTATATTTTCTCTTTCTTCCTGGTTCAATCTCAGAAGGTTGTGCTTTTCTAAGAATATGTCCATTTCTTCCAGGCTGTCCATTTTATTGACATATAGTTGCTTGTAGTAATCTCCGTGATCCTTTGTATTTCTGCAGTGTCAGTTGTTTCTTCTCCTTTTCCATTTCTAATTCTGTTGATTAGTGCCTTTTCCCTTTGTTTCTTGATGAGTCTGGCTAATGTTTTATCAATTTTGTTTATCTTCTCAAAGAACTGGATTTTAGTTTTATTGATCTTTGCTATTGTGTCCTTCATTTCTTTTTTCATATTTTTCTGATCTGATTTTTGTGATTTCTTTCCTTCTGCTAACTTTGGGGTGTTTTTGTTCTTCTTTCTCTAATTGCTGCAGGTGTAAGGTTACGTTGTTTTTTTGAGATTTTTCTTGTTTCTTGAGGTAGGATTGTATTGCTATAAACTTCCCTCTTAGAACTGCTTTTCTGCATCCCATAGGTTTTGGGTTGTTGTGTTTTCATTCTCATCTTTTTCCATGTACTTTTTGCTTTCCTCTTTGATTTCTTCAGTGATCTCTTGGTTATTCAGTAGTGTATTGTTTAGCCTCCATGTGTTGGTACTTTTTACAGTTGTTTTTCCCTGTATTTGATATCTAGTCTCATAGCATTGTGGTTGGAAAAGATACTTGATACGATTTCAATTTTCTTAAGTTTACCAGGGCTTGATGTGTGATGCAGGATATGATCTATCCTGGAGAATGTTCCATGAGCACTTGAGAAGAAAGTATATTCTGTTGTTTTTGGATGTAATGTCCTATAAATATCAATTAATTCCAACTTGTTTATGTATGTATGATGCATATTTATCATACATATGTATGTTCCTATATACATATGTATGTTCCTTGATATGTATGTTCCTATTACCATTTTCTTAATGTTTTGGGTTTGTTTTTGTGGTTTTTTTCCTTTCTCTTGTGTTTCCTGCCTAGAGAAGTTACTTTAGCATTTGTTGTAGAGCTGGTTTGGTGGTGTTGTATTCTCTTAGCTTTTGTGGGGATTCCCTTGTGTGTTATTTGTTGTTTTTCCCTTGCTGCTTTTAATATGTTTTCTTTGTATTTAATTTTTTACAGTTTGATTATTATGTGTTTTGGTGTGTTTATCCTTGGGTTTATCCTGTATGGGACTCTCTGTGCTTCCTGTACTTGATTGACTATTTCCTTTCCTATATTAGGGAAGTTTTCAACTATAATCTCTTCAAATATTTTCTCAGTCCCTTTCTTTTCCTCTTCTTCTTCTGGGACCCCTATAATTCGAATGTTGGTTCATTTAATGTTGTCTCAGAGGTCTCTGAGACTGTCCTTAAATCTTTTCATTTTTTTTTCTTTATTCTGCTCCTTAGTAATTATTTCCACTATTTTATCTTCCAGGTCACTTGTCTGTTCTTCTGCCTCAGTTATTCTGCTATTGATTCCTTCTAGAGAATTTTTAATTTCATTTATTGTGTTGTTCATCATTGTTTGTTTGCTCTTTAGTTCTTCTAGGTCCTTGTTAAATGTTTCTTGTATTTTCTCCATTCTATTTCCAAGATTTTGGATCATGTTTACTACCATAATTCTGAATTCTTTTTCAGGTAGACTGCCTATTTCCTCTTCATTTGTTTGGTCTGGTGGGTTTTTACTTTGCTCTTTCACCTGCTGAGTATTTCTCTGTCTTCTCCTTTTGCTTAAATTACTGTGTTTGGGGTCTCCTTTTCACAGGCTGCAGGTTTGTAATTCCTGTTGCTTTTGGCATCTTTCCCCAGTGGCTAAGGTTGGTTCAGGGGGTTGTGTAGGCTTCCTGGTGGAGGGGACTGGTGCCTGTGTTCTGGTGGATGGAGCTGAATCTTTTGTTTCTGGTGGCACGTCCAGTGGTATGTTTTGGGGAGTCTGTAACCTTATTATGATTTTAGGCAGCTTCTCTGCTAATGGATGGGTTTGTATTCATGTCTTGCTAGTTGTTTGGCATGTGGTGTCCATCACTTGAGTTGCTGGTCATTGAGTGGAGCTGGGTCTTAACATTTAGACAGAGATCTCTGGGAGAGCTCTCACTGATTGATACTACATGGGGCCTGGTGGTCTCTGACAGTCCAGTGTACTGAACTCGGCTCTCCCACTTGAGATGCTCGGGCCTGACACCCAGCCAGAGCACCAAGACCCTGTCACCCACACAGCGCTCAGGCCTCTCAATCGTCACCACCTCCACCTTAGCCTCCAAAGCTGAAAAACATGCATGGGGACCCCACACCTTGCCTCTGTCCCCCGCAGTATTGTGGCCTTGGCCGTGCATGCACATGCATGCACGGGCATTCCCATAGTCTTTTGTCAGACAGTTTTCACTCATTGCATCTTGAGTTATCTTTGTTATTGGTCTTTTAAACATTTTAATTTTGAAATAATTTTAGATATACTGAAGAATTGCAAAGACAGTATAGAGAGATCCTATATACTCCTCACTTATCTTCTCCAAATGTCAACATCTTATGACAAACAGTTCATTTATCAAAAGTAAGAGATAAACATTGGTACAAGACTGTTAACTAAACTAACACACTGCATTCAGAATTCCCAAGTCTTTCCACTGATGTCCCATTTCTGTCCCAGGATACAATCTAGAAGACCACATTGAGCTTAATCATGATATCTCCTTAGTTTCCTCTAATCTGTGATAGTTTCTCAGGCTTACCTTGTTTTTGTTGACTTTGATGATTTTGAACCTCAGTGGTCAAATTTTGTAGAATGTCTCTCATTTGAGTTTTCCTAATGTTTTCTTATGATTATACTAGATTATAATTTTTGTAGAAGAATAACACAAACGTGATGTGCCCTTCTCATCATGTCACATCAGAGGGTACATGTCACCATGACTTATCACTAGTGATGTTAACATTAATCATTAAATTAATGTGATATCTTCCAAGTTTCTCCTCTCTAAAGTTACTATTTTTCACTTTCCATAATTTATCTGTTAGAGCAATTCACTAAGTCCAGCCAGCTCTCAAAGAAAATATATTTAATGCCTACCCTTAGGAGGAGAGATATTAATGATTTTGTGAATATATGTTAAAACGATGACATCAATTTATATATTTTTGAAAAGATTATATGAAAGTACACAAATATCTTGTTCCTCTTTAACGTTTGGCTTGCTAATTTAATATTCATGAATGGATCTTACCTGCAGTACTCATTACTGTGGAGTACTAATGGTGATTTTCTATGACCACCTGCCTTCTATAATTTTTATTGGAATTCTTCTATAATAAAGACTTCCTTTTTCTCTAATTTCTTTATTTTTTCAACCATGTCTCTATTTTATTTTGGTTTCAAAGATGTGTGGGTGTTTATTTTATTCTTTGAGTTATAAGAAACATTATTTATTTTGTTGCTCTAATTGTTCCAGCTTTGACCATTAGGAGCTCTTTTGAGGTTGGCTCCTTTGTCCTTTGACATGACACCAATCCTTTTTTATTTATTTATCTTTTTGACGAATTTTTTACCTTATGGCACTACAAGAGGCTCCATGCTCATCGTATGCTTTCCTTTTCCTAGCATGAGAATCAGTCATTTTGTCAAGGAATCCTAGTTCTTTCTATTGGAGAATAACTTTTAGAAACGAAGATCTGAGAACTAGATGTGTTCATTACTATTAGGTTGTCACTGGTTATTTGCAGACCCTCTCAAGAGAAACAGCTAGAATATGTGTGTGTGTGTGTGTGTGTGTGTGTGTATATATATATATACACACACATATATATGTATATATATAAAAAATTTATATATTTATATATGTCTATGTGTATCACATTGAAATTTTTTAAAACTATTTAAATAAAAAAGTTTTTCTATTTTGTTAAGGATTTTCTATATTAATGAAAGTCACTGTTCTGTAGTCTTCTTCTAGTGCCTTAATCTGCTTCTGATATTAGGGTAATCTTTCCTCTTCTATTTTGTAGAGAAGATTAGTTAAAATTTATATTATATATTTTTTGAATATTTAGCAGAGTTTGCCAGTGTATTTGTCTGGGCCTGGGGTTATCTTTTTTGAATTTTTTGATTTTTTTGTTAAAAATTAAATTTCTTTAATAGGTATAGGACTAATCAGGTTATTTACTTCTTTGGCGAGTTTTGGTAGTTTGCACTTATCAAGGAATTGGCTCATTGTCAGCAAAACTGTCAAATTACTAGCATAGATTTGTTAGCAGCATTTCCTATCATCTTTTGAATATCTTTGAGATCAGTAATGATTTAACCTCTTCGATTCTTGACATTGGTATTTTTGTCTTTTATTCATTTTTCTTGGTTAGTCTGGCTAGAAATGGTCAATTTCATTATTCTTTTAAAATAACTAATTTTGTCTTTATTGACTTCTGTATTGTTTTCATTTTCATTGATTTCTATGCTGTTATTTCCTTTCCTCACTTGCTTTTATTTTTTCTTATTTTCTAATATATGTATTTTAATACCATAAATTTCACTTAAATTACTGCTTTAGCTGCATCTCACAAACTTGATATTATATTTTTACTTATATTCAGTTAAACTATTTTTATTTTTCCTTAAGTCTTCCCCCTTGATGCATGGGCTACTTAGATGTGTATTGTTTAATTTCCCATTACTTGGTAATTTTCCATGTACTTTTCTGTTACTGTTTTATGGTCTAAATTATGCCCTGAGAACAAGCTTTGTATAATATATATTCTTTTAAGTGAGTTTAGGTTTATTTTATAGCTTAGAATATATTTTATCTTCATGCATATGGTTCCATGAGCACATGAAAAGAAAATGCATTCTGCTATTGTCAGTTGGAGTATTCTCTGGTTACTTTTGTTTCAATGTTCAGACTTTTTTTTTTTTGCAGTACGTGGGCCTCTCACTGTTGTGGCCTCTCCCGTTGCGGAGCTCAGGCTCCGGATGCGCAGGCTCAGCGGCCATGCCTCATGGGCCTAGCCACTCCACGGCATGTGGGATCTCCCTGAACCAGGGCACGAACCTGTATCCCCTGCATCGGTAGGTGGACTCTCAACCACTGCGCCACCAGGGAAACCCTGTTCAGACTTTTGACATGAAAAATTGCTTATATAATTTGATGCCTAAGAATAATATTATATTACTCCAGAGGAGACTTATATTTGCTTCTGGCAGACATTTAAGGGAAATTAATTATAAATCACTGAACCTACACCTGGACCAAAGAGTCCTTAACCTGAGGTTTACAGATGGAACTGACAGGATTCTTGAACATGGATGGGAAAAATTCCATTTTTATTTTCACTAATCTCCAACAAAATTTTACCACTCTCTTCCATTATGATTGTTATCAACAAATTACAGTAGTATTAGCAGTACCTAATTTCTCTGTCACCCATAAAAAATAAGATATTTTAATATCATATATGTTGCAGATATCTGAACATAATATTTACATTAATCACTACTTTAAAATGCACTAATAAAGGAGCGTGTATCTATGTATTCCTTTTCTTTGAGAAAAAACAGCCCCCAAACCAATCTCCTAATTTCTGACCTGCTTGTTCCCCACAACAATCCATTTTCTAAACTATTGTTATCTATATATCTATACTATATATGTAGATATATAGACATACTACAGATATACTATTTATAGTTATATACTAACATAATATCTATACTACTATATAGATGTATGTTTGTTGAATAAGTGAATGAATGGCCATCAGAAATTCAAAAAGATTTTTCCATAAGCAGTAGTTGATTTTGAGCAGAGGTGAAAACTTATAAAAAGTAACCAATATGTAAATATATAGAGAACAAAGTTGTGGTTAAGTAATGGTTACCAGTTGGGGGAGGGAAGCCAGGGAGGAGTGAGACAGAGGTATATGGGATTAAGAGACACAAACTACTATGTATAAAATAAATTAGCAAAAAGTATATCCTGTATAGCACATGGAAATAGAGCTATTATTTTTTAATAAATTTAAATGGAATATAATCTATAAAAATATTGGATCACTATGTTGTACACCTGAAATTAATATAGTACTGTAAATTAACTACTTCAGTTATAAAAGGTGGTTTTAAATGTTTTTTAAATTATTGCTAATATTTACTTAATGTTACTTTCTATGTTGCATTTGAGTAAGTTTTAGAGTCTCAGGAAGGATTCTGAAATTGATTAAACATCCACTATATCATCTATTCTTTTATTACAATCTTTACTAATCTATTCTTATCATCAACCACTGACAATAACAACACAAATGACAAATTTGGGTGATGACAGTAAGGAGTTTGTGAAGTGAAGAACTTGTCAAATGAGTTTGTCTAGTTCAACCGTCTAATTTTAATAATTTAGTATGTGGTATTTAGATGGTCACCAAATCCAAATAAAGAAGTATTATTCTAACTACAGTCAGCTGATGCATCTTACTTTCATCTGAGACTGTAAAATATCAAATAGTAAAGTTACTTCTATGTTCTTGAGGCAAGCAGAATTACATTATTTTATCTAGATACAGGCACACATATATTTTGGAGGTGGTTGAATTTCTACAAAATGAGATACATACATGAGTCTCCTTAGAAATTTATATTATTGAGATGTTGCTAGGTAGAAATATGGCATTTGAGGTGGTTTATTTAACAATCTCAAAATGACAGATAACCTATAATTGATGACAACTGTAGTCTCAGTGGCTTTAAAAACAAATATTTCTTTTCTCTCATTATATGTAGCTTACAAATTTTCAGTTCTTCTGTTCTGTGTGTCTTCAGTAAGATTAACAATATTAGAACATGCTGGCTTTGGAGCAGATGGAAAAGTTCAAGTAAGCTGCTGAAACATGTAATGATTCTTAAAGGTTCTTTTCAGAACTGTTGTATGTCACTTCTACTCAAATTTCCTTACCCCAAACAAATTCACATTGTTAACCCTGATAACAGGAATAGGAAGTATACTCTTCCCACAGGAAAGCCCTGCAAGTTACATAGCAATGGCATTGAACAGGATGTGTAATCTTAACAGAGAGAGTGTAAAGATTAGAAAATAAGAATACAGCCAGCACAGTTGTCTCTCTTTGTTCCAAATATATTCTTTTCTCCCATCAGCAACAAAAGTGTATATAATTATAAAGAATGCATCACAGATCTTCCACTCAACTAATGTTACATTCTGAGGTATTTTGCTAGACTCAGAGATATAGAGAATATTTTATTTGTAAATAGGTTTTGATATCATCTATTCAGTTTCACTTATTTTATAGATTAAGAGTCAGAGGCACAGAGAATCCAACTTATTTCCTTAATGTCCTAAAGTTAGTGAATAGTTTGACTAGAACATAGGTCCCTTGTCTCCTACTTTATTATTATTATTTTTGTATTAAACTAGGTTATAGTGGGACTAGAAAGATATGTAAGGTAAGATTTCTGCCTTCAGAGCATTTTCTAATCTATAAAGAGAAAATTATTTTCTCTTCTGTACAAAATCACACACATATATATATGAACAGATTTTGTACAGAAGAGAAAAATATCTAACATCCCAAACGAAAATTAGAAACAACATCTATGGGAGCCCTCGGTAGAAAGACATTGGCTTTAGGTATTTGGCTAATTAAGTCAAGTGCATAAGCTTGACTCAGAAAGATCTCAAAAGAAATGGTTAAACAGCTGTCCTTCAGTCTTTCCTCTAACATCAAGAATGCCTGAGAACCTGATTCTCCTTAATATTCCTTACTCATGGATAGGAATATATCAGATACAAATTAAATGACAATACTACTCAGGTTGTTGTGTAGCCATCTGGTTGTTGAAATTGATTATTTATAACCTAAAATTGATGAGTAGTCATAAATTGATGGGCTGTTGCTAAACTAAAGGGTAGGGGCTAGTGATGTCATTGTGAGGGGGTCATGTGACCACCAAAGTAAAAGATCTAAAGGCATGCCAGAGGTGATAATTCCCTAAACAGAGGAGTTTCTTATCCACTTGGCTGCATCTATCTTGATATTGGTGCCAAGTGAGAGTACGAAGTTCACTATTCTGTTGTGTATATGCTATTGGCTGCCTTCTATGTTTTATTAAAGGTAAATAAACTTGCTTTATTGTGTTGCAGGAGTGTGTTCATCTATCCAAGCCCAAGGCTACTGGTGCTGGCAGAGAATAGTGGACATTTCAGCATATATGTCTTTTAATCTCAAAGGTGTTTATAGTAAATTTTAGACAAAATATATATTGAAAAATGCTCCCTTATCTCTAAATCTATTGTCTTTTATTATATACTATAAATTCTAAAATTAATTAAAACTACACATACAATAAAAATAAAGTCCCCAAACTACAAACATTTGTTTCAATGCCAATCTAATACACTAATATGGAATTTTATAACATACTTTCAAAGGCGAAAATAACTTCTGTGGTACACTTACATTGGAGTTTTATATTGGGGCTTTTTTTGGAATAAAAATATATACTGTTTATAGAAGCATTCATGTGTAAAATATAGTTCAGGAAATATTCTATAAACTTAAACAAGAATATAACTTTCCATTTTAAAATGACTAGTTCCAATTTTTCTACTTTGTGGAATGGTTAAAAGGGCCAAGCATTTTAAAAGACTATGGAAAACAGCATATTAATTCTTGATGTATTTGCACCATTTTTTCTCTTTCTATCAGTATGAGTCATAAAAAGTAACATGTAAGTATTTGTATAGCTCTTACTGTATCTCTTCAGAAGTCTAACTGACAGTGGTGCTAGCATCCTAGTAGTTGCCTGGGGCTCTGTCAGAGATTAGTCTGTTGAAGGATAAACTATCTTTAATACATTGCTCTTTCATAATCTCTTAGATTTCTATGATATTACATTATAGTGCAACTCCTACTTCAAAGATCTCAGAGTGCTTCACAGATTTTATATATTTTATCCTCAAACTCCCTCCGAGGTCAAATTGATAAGGAATTATTTCCCTTTTTTTAGCGATGGGATTACTCTAAACACGTAGCAACCACAATGAAGTGTTCAGCGCAAATAACGCAACCTGCAGTCACAATTATGTGGAGGAATATGCAAAGTAAAATAATCATAACTGGATTTTTAGTTATAATGAATCTTCCACTTCATTACATCATCATAATTATTAACATAATTGATAAGAAAACTTTACAAAACCTTCATTATTCAGATATATGCATCTTTTAAAACTAATTCTTTTTTAGTATTTAAAATTTCTTTTTTAATTGAAGTATAGTTGGTTTACAGTTTTGTGTTAGTTTCAGGTATATGGCAAAGTGATTCAGTTTTTCAGATTCTTTTACATTATAGGTTATTACAAGATATTGAACATAGTTCCCTGTGCTATATAGTAGACCCTTGTTGTTTATCTATTTTATATATAGTAGTATGTATCTGTTAATCCCAACCTCCTAATTTATCCTTTCCTCCAACCTTTCCCCTGTGGTAACCATAAGTTTGTTTTCTACGTCTATGAGTCTATTTCTGTTTTGTAAATACATTCACTTGTATCATCTTTTTACATCCCACATATAAGTAATATCGTATGATTTTTGTCTTTCTCTGTTTGACTTACTTCGCTTAGTACGATAATCTCTAGGTCCACCCATGTTGCTGCAAATGGCATTATTTCATTCATTTTTATGGCTGAGTAATACTCCAATGTGTGTGTGTGTGTGTGTGTGTGTGTGTGTGTGTGTGTGTGTGTATATATATATATATATATATATATATATATATATA
>NC_041223.1:57801880-57815760 GCF_002837175.3 Physeter macrocephalus | reverse complement strand
ATATATACCACATCTTCTTTATCCATTCATCTGTCGATGGACATTTTGGTTGCTTTCATGTCTTGGCTATTGTAAATAGTGCTGCTATGAACATTGAGGTGCGTGTATCTTTTTGAATTAGAGTTTTCATTTTTCCAGATATATGCCCAGGATTGGGATTGCTGGATCATATGGTAACTCTACTTTTAGTTTTTTAAGTAATCTCCATACTATTCTCCATAGTGGCTGCACCAATTTACATTGCCACCAACAGTGTAGGAGGGTTCACTTTTTCCACAGCCCCCTCCAGTATCTGTTATATTTGTAGCCTTTTTGGTGATAGTCATTCTCATTGGTGTGAGGTGATACCTCATTGTAGTTTTGACTCTCATTTCTCTAATAATTAGCAATGCTGAGCATCTTTTCATGTGCCTGTTGGCCATCTGTATGTCTTCTTTGGGAAAGGTATATTTAGGTCTTCTGCCCATTTTTTATTGGGTTGTTTGTTTGATATTGGGCTGTATAAACTGTTTGGATATTTTGGATAGAAAGCCCAGAAATAAACCCACACACTTATGGTCAATTAATCTATGACAAAGGCAGAAAGAATATACAATGGAGAAAAGACAGTCTCTTCAATAAGTGGTGCTGGGAAAACTGGACAACTACATGGAAAAATAATAAAATAACATTCTCTAACACCATACACAAAAATAAACTCAAAATGGATTAAAGACCTAAATGGAAGACCGGTACTGTAAAACTCCTAGAGGAAAACATAGGCAGAACACTCTTTGACATAAATCACAGTAACATTTTTTTGGATCTGTCTCCTAGAGTAATGGAAACAAAAGCAAAAATAAACAAATGGGACCTAATTAAATTTAAAATCTTTTGCACAAAAAAGGAAAGAAACCGTAAGCAAAATGAAAAGACAACCCACGGAATGAGAGAAAATATTTACAAACAATGCGACCAACAAGGGCTTAATTTCTAAACATAAATTTCATATGCGCTGGGAAACCAATATATTCAAGTAACTCGCTTTATTTTTGATATTTGCTTTACTACAATGATTTGGAACCAAACTGGCAACATCTCCAAGGTATGCCTGTGCAGGTAAAATGATTCAATGGTGTTTGAAGTCAGAATAAGGTTTTGTTTGGGTCCTAGGGGCCAGGATTGGCTAGGAAAAGGCACTAAGGAAATTTCCTGGGTAAATATGTATCCACATGTACATATTTAAATGTACAAATGTAAATATCCATTGAGCTGTATACTGAAATTAATACATTTAACTCAGTTTATTGCATGCTTGTTATATTTCATAGAATGTTTTAGAAAGAATACATCACAAGAACATCATGTTCATTAAATTAGATTGTATATGTAACGAACATTAATACTCCTGTTTCTCACTCCTTTGTATTTTACAAACAAGGACACTAAATCTCAGGTTAAGTAGTCAAGAAGGCATGAAAGATCTTAGAATTAAGATAATGGCAATGAGACTAGAAGTAAAAGAAGATTTGACAAAGCATAGTGACTGGTTATGTGGTCAGAATGAAAAAATTTACCCACACAATGTTTTATGTAGATAATGGAGACAAAAGTGATATTAATCAAAAGCAGGATAAACATGTACAGAAGTGGGAAGCTGGAGAATTTATAAATTTGTGTTAAGGCTTGTAGCATTTATAGTGGTAACAGACTGTTCAATGAGATGTCAAGTGCACAACAGAAACTAAAGGCTGTGAGACAGTAGTCATGTCATAACTAAAGTGGCTACTTTGGGAGTTAACTGCATATTTGATTATGTGGATGTCATAAATTTTACCTTAAATATTTAAATTTTGAAATTATTAAAAAGTTCAGGTAAACCTAGAAAATGTGAAATACTAGATTTATCTTGAACTTTTTAGGAAAGGTCTGATAGAGGAAGTGAGAGTCTTAAAACATTAGATATAAAAATACATTTGAAAACAGCTTGATAACTAAGTTTAATTTTTATAATTATTATATATTAATTTCTACAAAATGTATTTAAAATATAAATTTGGCTTACACATTATCTCTTCTTTAATATCTGTTTTTGGTGAATGTATTAGTTTCCTACTGCTATTTGTAACAAGTTATCATAAACTTAGCTACACAAATTTATTATCTTTATTATTCTATAGGTCAGAAATCTTACATGGGTCTGTCTCACTGAACTAAAATCACGGTGTCAGCAGGACTGCATTCCTTTCTGGAAGATCTAGGGGAGAATCCTGTTCCTTTTCTTTTCCAGGTTTTAGAGGGTGCCCACATTCCTTTGGTTCCTGATCCCTTTTCAAAGTCAGCAAAATCTGTTGGAGTCTTTCTGACAAAGCATTACTCAAACACGGAAACTTCTGCCTCCCTGTTTCACATTGAAGACCCTTGTAATCACATTGGACCCACTGTGGTAATCTCTCCATGTTAAGGTCCGTTGATTAGCACCCTTAATTCCAACTGCTACTTTAATCTTCCTTTGCCATGCAAGGTAACATATTCACAGATTCCAGGGATTAGGATGTGGACATCTTTTAGGGGCCAATAATCTGTCTACCATTCTGGGTACATGAGGTTCCTCCTTGAAATTTTAGTCTAGAATATCAAAGACGTAGCATGTCATAATTCATATACAAAATTTAATTTCACGTTGTCAACTCTAGGTTCTGTCTGTGGCTTAGGTAATTTGTTGGTCATGCTTGTGGAAGACAAACTGCAGTATAAAATTTTAATATGTACCACTCTGACTTTTTAACATGAAAATATTTAAACAAATTGAGTAAAAGAGTAAAAGATCTTAATATATCTAGCTAGAAATGGTAATTTTGACCTTTATATTTCTTCTTCTGTGTTTACCACTTGTTCGTTTAGATTTATCTCTATTTTTCCAATCTCCCTTGTTTCCATAAAACAGTTCACAAATATTTCTAATCATAAAAAAGATGCTATGGGTGTCATAAGAATATAATAATTATGCCAAAGGCCTTAGATTTCTTTATAAAGACCAAAATAGATTTGTTTATATAAAACTGTATTAATAATGTTTTTAATACTAGATAATTTCATTCAGGTGTCTTTAAGAAAAATATATGTTTCCTGAAGTTCCCTTAAAAGTATTCATTTCTTGAAAACCAGACACTTGCCACTCTGAGCTTTATTTCCAATTTTAGTTAATTGTTACTCAGTTCCAACTTGAAATTGATGAGAGCTTCTCAATAAAAAGCAGTATTGAAGATAAGACAGAAGACAGTTAAATGGGAGAATTCTAAAGTATAGAAAACCCCATAACAAAGAAATACTTTGTGTACATAATTACCCTGTAACTATTATTACCTGAAGAAGTGCTAAATAACATTAGCGTAGGCAACAGTGAATAGTAGCATGTAGACCTAACTCACAGAACTGGGTACGGTTATATTTGAAAATGATAAGTAAATTCTTATCATAAATTCTTATATTTGAAAATGATAAGTAAATTCTCCAACTTGCTGAATAACACCTCAGTTTCTGGGAAAAATAATTTCATAATTATATATAATTTTTAGCCAGTGTACACTGGTGAGTATATATATGTATGTTAAAGTTGAGGGAACAATTGTGTCAAAACCACTGTAATTATAGTGGGAAAAATTTCACTGCTTGATTTCTTTTTTTTAATATGGTTCTTTCCTTTTAAGGTGTAAATAAATAACTCAAGGAAATGAAATAAAACCTTAAGTTTTCTACTTTTCAAGTTTTAATATGTTCTATTATTTTAATATTTACCTATTAACTTACTATCAGCACATGGTTTGCAATGTCTGTCTTCTTGTTAGTTTACATGTTTTACTTGGGAGTGGATAAAATGGATTTTCCTACACAGCAGAGGACAAAGAATCTGTTTAGGGATACCTGCATATCTCTTCTGCTCTTTTCCCTCCTCTTTCCCATGCCCAGAGAAGAATACATGTCCTTGCTGGCCCAAGTGTAGTGGGTTTGAAGTAAGAACTAGTATAATATTTGACAGTTCAAATCTCCCTTAATGATATACATTGTTATCACAGTAGGAAGTAAAACAGTAAACAATGAGGAACGATGTAAACTCAGATTAGAGATTAGCAATTAAAAACCTTAAGAAGATATTTTGTATGTTACATGGAGCACTAAAGATGGCATAATATAGGTAGAATGTAATATTGTTATGGTCATATGATCATCCTAGCTGATGCAACAGGACACCAAAATAAATGAAAAGAATAAAGAATCTGGTTTATTCATAGAGAATATGACTGTGCCTTTAGAAAATCTTAACTAACTAACTAAATAAACAACCAGAAATAATAAGGGAATTTAATAAGGCTGCAAAATACCAGGTTATTACACAAAACATATTATTCCTGAATACTAGTAATAAAAATATTGGCAAATGAAATGTCAAACATACCTTTAGCAATACCCTAAACATGAAATATTTAGGGTTAATTTTAATAAAATATGTGTGAGATTTGTACACTGAAATCTATATAGTATTCCTGAATTATGTGTTTAAGAGTCTAGATAATTACAGAAAAAGAGATACCACATTCATGAATTAGAAGACTCTGTAATTTTAAGATGCCAGTTCTCCCAAAATGAATCTACAGATTCCACATAACACCAATACAAATTCCAACAGGTTTCTCTCTTTTTTTATTTTTTTAAGAAATTGATCATCTTACTCTAAAATTCATATAGAAAGGCAAAGAACCAAGAATGAGCCAAAAACTATTTTTTACAAAATAACATATTTTGAGGATTCATAATGCTTTATTTGAAGACATGCTATAGAAAGATCCAGCTATCAAGGCAGTGTGGTATTGACATAAGGGGAATCATGTATATGTATGGAATAGATCAAAACATATAGAAATGTGAGAGTGGACTTCTCTAGCTTATTCTCCATCTTAAGAGAAACCATTTAGTCTTTCACTATTAAGCATGTTGGTAGGTTTTATATAGTAATCTTTAATGAGATTCAGGAAGTTCGCTTATATTCCTAGTTTGTTAAAATTTTATTATGAATGAGTATTAAATTAGTCAAAAATTTTTTTATCTATTTATATGGGCATCTAATTTTTCTCTTTTATTTTTTTAATATGGTTAATTACATTTTTTTTTAAGTTAACTCAAACTTGCTTTCCTTAAATAAACCCACTTGGTTGTGACATACTGTCCATTTACATATGGTTGCATTTGATTTGCTAATATTTTGTTTTTGATTTTTTTGTTGAGGTTTATGAAAGTTACTGTTCCGTAGCTTTCTTTTCTATGATCTTTTGTCTGGTCAGAGTGATACTGGCCTCATAATATGAGTTGGGAAGTGATCCACCTTTCTCTAATTTCTGACAGTTTGCGTAGATAATTTTACACATTTATTTTTTTCTTATATATTTTTCTTAAATACATTTATTTTTGATGAAATTTTTATCAGGGAATCCATCTGTGCCTGAAATTTCCTCTGTGGAAAGTTTTTAAATTATAAATTTATTTTATTTAATAGATATAAGATGACTCAGATTTCTTTCCCTTACTTTTGTTTGGTAGTACGTACATATCAAGTAATTTATTTCATCTCTGCCAGAGGTCAAAAAATTTTTTTTTCCTCTACGTGTCCAGATATAAATATATTAGGCTTTGTGGGCCAAGACTCAATATCAAGGCAATTAAGTAGATACTTCCATACAAGAGAGAAATTTTAAATACGATAATAGATTATAATTTTTTGTAATATACATCTACTATACTTTGTAACACAAGTTGACTAAAAAGAAGAATTAAAGTCTTTCCTGGGGGATTACATTTCACTTAATTGGAGTGAAACACTATAGAGTTATAACTGTTTTACAGCAATTTGTAGTGTGCAGAAGAGCAGTGATGATGAGAGCATATATTCAACTTTGCCGTTATAGCATGAAAGCAGCCATAGACAATATACAAATGAATGTGTGGCTGTGTTCCAATAAAACTTTAATTATGGGCACTGAAATTTGAATTTCATGTAATTTTAATGTGTCAAAATATTATTCTTCTATTGATTATTTTTCAATCATTTAAAATTAGCCCTTAAGCTATACAAAAATAGGCTGTAGGCAAATTTGGCCTATGGCCTGTAGTTTACTGACCTCTGTTGTAGGCTGCCAAAATAATTGACATAAATGTGCTCTTAACATTGCTTTATTGGGAGTTTAGCATCTGTAGGTTCTCTTGTGATGATGCACTTTTCTTTCTTGATATCAACAATGTATTTTCCTGTGTTTTATCCATCCAAAAGAATCCTCTGGGGCTTCCCTGGTGGCGCCGTGGTTGAGAATCCGCCTGTCGATGCAGGGGACACGGGTTCGTGCCCCGGTCCAAGAAGATCCCACATGTTGCGGAGCGGCTGGGCCCGTGAGCCATGGCCGCTGAGCCTGCGCGTCCGGAGCATATGCTCCGCAACGGGAGAGACCACAACAGTGAGAGGCCCGTGTACCACAAAAAAAAAAAAAAAAAAAAAAAAAAAAGAATCCTCTGAATAAATCTGGCAGTTACAGATTAATTCTAGTAGAATACAATTTATCAAAATTTTCATCAATATTTTAAAGCAAAATAAATGTAGTTTTTTGATTTTCAAAGTGTGATGGTTAATTTTATGTGTCACCTTGACTGGGTGAGGAGATGCCCAGATAGTTGGTAAAACATTGTTATTTCTGGATGTGTCTGTGAGGGTGTTTGTGGAAGATTAGCATTTGATTCACTAGACTGAAGAGATCTGCCCTCACCAATGTGGACCCGCAAGATCCAATCCACTGGGGACCTGAATACAACAAAAAGAAAAAGGAAGGGTGAATTTTCTCTCTCTCTTCTTGAACAGAGATGTCCATCTTTTCTGCCTTCAGTTATCAGAGCCCTTTGTTCTCAGGCCTTCAGCCTCAGACTATGAATTACACCTCTGGTTCCCCTTTCAGGCGTTTGGACTTGAATTGAATTATATCACCAGCTTTTCTCTGTCTCCAACTTGCAGACAGCAGATTGTGGGAATTCATGGCCTCGATAACTACATGAACCAATTCCTATAATAAATCTCCTCATATATGTGTGTGTGTATTTATACATATCCAAATATATCTTACTGGTTCTTGGTCTCTATGGAGAACCCCAATATACAAAGTTTTGTTTGGGGATAAATATTTTCAGTAATTGAATATTATTCAATAATTGAATATTAAAAAACATACATTTTCAAAGTTATTTCTTTCCATGGGCAGAAGCCTCTAAGAATTATAGAATATATCAATAGGAAAAGATTACAGCAATACAAGTGCCGGGAGGTAAGGTCATGTGCTAGAGCAGCAGAGGATTGAATGAAGAGATGGAAGCAGATCTAAGGATTATTTTAGAGGTAAAATCATATGCATAAAAGCAGGTGTCTAATGCTTAAAATTAAAAAGAACATGTGGAGTTGATGGCAAAATTTAGGAAGACATATAAAAACTTGAAATGAAATTATCATTCAATTAAAGAACACATTGGTGAGATGTAGAATTTGTTTCATCTAGAAAACAGGAGGAAAATACTCCACTAAATTTTTTTTATATTCTGTGATAAAAGAATCAAGTTGACATTTTAAATCAAGTTCTTCTGTATAAAACTAAATTGATAGCATTACTTAAGCTAGTCATGTTCATTAGTCTTTTAAACTTGGTGTGGTATTGAAACTTGTGAACATTTCTAAAAATTTAAAAACCTAGAGACATATTTATTTGAGAACACTTTAATGTTATATTTTAATAGAAATAATTATGTTCCCCAGGGGAATAGAATTTCTTAATCATTTTATTATAAACTTTTTAAAGCTTAATTTCCTCCAAATAAGTAAAGAAATATATTTTAATTAAATAGTTCATTAATCTTTGTAAAGATTATTGTTTTTAGTCTATGACCTTCACACTATATTATATATACTTTGAGATTAGCTAGTTTTTCCCACAGGTAGGAGATGTCAGGGATAGTTTTCCATTTTAGGAATTAACCATGTGAAACACTAAATGGCTGATTATGTTATCTAAACCAGGATGTTACCTCAGAATTAAAAATTTTGAACTTTTATGCATGTACTCTAGCCACTCATTGTTTCTTTCCATTTTGCCTTGTTCTATCTTCTTATGACCTTAAAAGTAAATTCCAACAAGTTAATTATTTCTAGTTTGATTTAATATACCATATGCAGTACAGGGATTATGTACCTACATTTCTGATCATATGCTGAAGGTCTTGCTTTTCATTTTTACTTGTGTTCTCTGCATTCTGATTCTCAAGAGATAAAGATCCACATTCTTTTTTACTGCAATTGATTATAGAGTGCTGTGTCAAATATTGCCAGGATTGCTTAGTAATAACATTCATCATGTTACTTTTCTAAAATCTGAAAAAAAAATCTGAATTCCAAAAGATATCTCTTTGCACATGGTTTGGGCAATGGGTTGTGGATTTGTGAAAACAAATCTATAGCCTCTGTACAGAGTGTAGACCTTGATTCCCTGCTGAGAGTTTCTCTGTCATAATGACCTGTGTTCCATCTGCTTTTTCTATATCTCTTAAAGTATCTCACTTTCGTGACTCTTTCAATTCCTTATTTTAATATTTTATTCTCCCTACCTTTCATCAAACAGTAATAATGTTCCCAAGGGATCACATATCTGATAATTTTTTTCAGAGAAGACCTTTCTGTGATCTACCATTGTTTATTCATCATCACAGTTCCCCCAATTTTTATTCTTTTTGCATTTTAATGGTGAAACCATCCTGTTATACTAGCCTCTGCTGAGTTCTTCATGCACTCATTCATGAGCTCCTCTGAGGAAATGAGCTATGATTTGAAGGAAGAGTAGGAATCAAGATGAAGGTAGCATATGCAGCTGAATATTTCAGGATGATTCAAAAATATTTGCACAGTTCCTGAGAAAATACTTATCTTGGTAACTTGGTTAAAAGTGAAAGAATGTTAACATGATTGAAACATAGGGGCTAAGGGTAGGCATCAGCAAGATACAGACAATATCACCCAGGGAAATAGTATAGAGTTAAGAAAGGAAAAATAGAACGTTATACAGAGAAACAAGTACTGAGGGTGTAGTAAGAGAAAAAGAAGCTTATTTAAAAAATTAAGAAGTAGCTGGAGAAATGGCCTGAAAATCAGGGTTTTGTAACGAGTAAATCGAAGTAAAAACATCAAGGCAATTAAAACTATCAAAAGCTAGAATGTAGTCTGATGACAAAATATAAAAGTACCAATTAACACCAATTGCATTAACCCTAAGTAGGTAACTATTTCAAAGAGAAAGTGGTTGGATAAGGAAAGGAAGAAAGTGAAGTATCTGAGGACTTCATTAGGAGTGTGGAAGTAGAAAAGTCAAGGAAAGATAATTTCTGAAGGGGAGCAGAGAGATAGGCTGGCACTTACAGTATGCTACAGGGTGGAGGAAGAATCTCTTTTTTCACAAAATTTGCAAGAAGGTTTGTGTTTAAATGTTGATGTGAAGAACCAGTAAAAGTGAGAGGTTGAAAAATGAGAGATTTGGCGTAACTTGTCAGATTTTTGGAGTGAAGTGGAGGCTGACATAGATGGTAGCCTTGATCTCAAGCACAAGTGGAGGGAGATACATTTAGATGCATTTCATCTATTAGATATGAAAGAAGGATGGGTGGACAGATGGATGGAAGGATGGCAATAAGTTTCCGAAAGAGTACAGAGGAATGAATGATGACGTGCTTGATAGAGGCTATCTTCTCTGTCAGGAAGGGGCCGTCTATCCAGAGTGAGTAGAAAAGTAGTGGATAAAGGGATTTGGGTAAGTGAACACATTTTGAAAGAGCCTTGAAGGATAATGGGAGATGGACTTATTGGAAAAACAGAATGATTGCCTGGTAGCTCTAAAGGGCCGTGAAGATGGGACACTAGGAATTTTGGGTGCTAGTAATACATTATATATTCAATGATATTTTTTCTCTGGTCAAGTTCAGCTTGGTAAAGGGGTGAAAATGGCATATATTTTGGTTACTCTGGACTTGCAATTTTATATATTGCAGTTGTGGGTATAGACAGGGCCTTGATTGTGGAGAATAGCCTATATAGGAAAAGAAGAATATACAACAGGATTTATAGACTGAGAGAAAGGAGAGGAGTTAGAACCTGGATGTTTGAAAAGATTAAAGAACAACTACAGAGTGAACAATTGGTAAGAATTAAATGAACAGTATTATTGTCAGATATTAATTTTGATTTTAAGATTTACAAATAAAAGATTCACTCAAAAATATTTATTGAGCAACTCCTGTATAAGAAAAATTGTCCTTAGCATTGTGGAAATGAAGGTGGGACAAGTTTTACCCTCTTACGAAGCTGAGATTCTAGCCAAGTGGGTAATATCAAAATAAAAGAATAATGTGGTCTGATAGTCTGCATTGCAGAGGCGACAGAGTGGAAGAAAACACTTCCCACCTCCCTAAGCCAGGGCAGTTGTTTAACAATGCAACACAGATAGCGTCAGGCATTTCGGTGTGTGCTCTCCAACTGGGAGAGCCAATCATCAGCTTACAACACAGGAAGGTATTTCTATGCTGAACAGGATGAGAATTAATCCCTACCTTCACCACAGCATAGGCCAGACCCGGGGTCCTGACCCTGGCTCAGAACTAAGATCAGAAAGCTGCAGGGTCACAAAGATACACAGAAAAGCCACTCTAAAGCTAACTGGTAATAAGTGGACAGCTATTTCAAAGAAAGTGTTAGAAGCAGTCAATCTGCTTTCAATTTGATTGATTGAAACTCTATTTTTAGTGAATACTGAGGATATCTATTAACAAAGACTGATAATATGGGTCTTATACATGGGAGGGATATCCTAATATAAAATTGCATGTGATAAAAATCATCAAAGAAGGGACATAAGACAAAGAACAAAACTTAGAAAAGATGCGAATATGATCAGAATAAAGACATTTTCCCTTGGTACACCATATTTAGGATTTTTGATAATTCCTTATTGAGAAGATAATTATAAATTATTATTAGAATGCAAAGGTCTTGGATTTGTTTGTGCTTATATTATGAATATTTTAATGTGTTTATAGTCTAAGTTTACTGTATGTGGTAATCATTCTCAACCACATTTTTTATTGACTTCATAGCATTTCTACATCTTGATATTGTTATTTAATAAGTATCTAAAATTGTCGACCTACGTGGCTTTTAGTGTCTAAAATGGGCATATCAGTAACTCTATGAACTGTGTAACAAATTATTTCAAACCTTAGTGACAGGAAATAACCTTTCATTTTGCTGGTGTCTAGTGGCAAATGTTGAGAGAAAGAGCCAGTTCAAGCATGAGAGCCATTTCACCTTTACGACTTAGACTAGGAAGTGTTATAATACAGCATCATTTTTATATATTCCTCAAGGCATAGAATTCTGCACCAGTTCGAAGGGAAAACAGATTCTGACACATTTCTGGAAGATCATATAAAACTGAAATATTCCTGTGGCCGTTTTTGAAAAAGGTAATCGGTCCCGGTGGGTAATATTAAGCAGTATTCCTTAGAGTTGCTTTAAAAGAGGTTAATTTTTGAGAATTCCCTGGCAGTCCAGTGGTTAGGACTTTGTGCTTTCACTGCCGAGGGCCCAGGTTCAATTCTTTTTCAGGGAACCAAGATCCCAGCGTGGCCAAAAAATAAAAATCAAAAAACCAAAAAAATAGTTAATTTTTTTAGGTTTTGTCACTGTTTACTTGTGCTTTGTACTGTAGAAGCACAGTGTGGAAATGCATTCATTCTGTCTATAATGGCACTGAATAATGCTTTATAGAGTAAGTAATAGTTGAGTGGTCTCTTTAAGGGCAACCTGGAGTTTATCAGGTAAAGTAAAATGAATTCATTCTATCACCTGTACATATGGGAGAGAGTAATGGCCTGTTCAGAGAAGGGTCACCGTCTATAGTAAAGAAAGAGGAGGTTGGAAAGGTCACATATTAGTCCATCCAAGCAGTATTTAAAAGAATAATCATGCATCATCAGTGATAAAACTAAGTTCAAAATGGATTAAAGACTTAAATTTAAGACCTGAAACCATAAAACTTCTAGAAGAAAACATAGGGAGTATGCTCTTTGACATTGATCTTAACAATATTTTTTGGATATATCTCCTCAAGGATGGGAAACAGAAGAAGAAATAAACAAATAGAACTACATTGAACTAAAAAGCATTTGCACAGCAAAAGAAACCATCAACAAAACAAAAAGGCAACCTACTAAGTAGAAGAAGATATTTGTAAATAAGCTATCCAACAAGGATTTAATATCCAAAATATACAAAGAACTCATACAACTCAACATCAAAAACAAACAAAAAAATTAAGAATGACTAGAGGACCTGAAAAGACATTTTGTCCAAAGAATCCATACACATGGCCAACAGGCACATGAAAAGATGCTCAATATCACTAATCATCAGGAAAATGCTCCCTGATTTCAAACTATGCTACAAAGCTACAGTAATCAAAACAGTATGGTGGTACAGAAAAATAGACACATAGAGCAGTGGAACAGAATACAGAGTCAAGAAATAAAGCTACACTTAGATGCTCAATTAATCTAGGACAAAGCAGGCAAGAATATACAATGAGGAAAAGGCAGCTTCTTCAATAAATGGTGTTGGGGAAACTGGACAATTACATACAAAAGAATCAAACTGACTACTTTTTCATACCTTATAATTATTTTTAAATAGATTATTTATATTTATATATTTATTTATATTATATTTAGTTTATTTTTCTTTTTGCTTTCTTTTGCAACTCTTATCTTTTGTTTATCTGGCATGATAGACATTTAATTACAATTCATACTTGAAAAAAGAATATTTTAATAAAATTTAACTATTTGTCTGAATATAGTAAACCTGTTGGTGTGCCTTCAATTAAATATCCAGTTTTTTGAAAAGACTAGAAGAGAGTACTAAACATTGGATTGTATCCATAGACTGTGCACCCTAGTTTAAAAACCTATGTTCTAGCTCCTATTTTGATCCTGATATGTGATCTCTGGCAGAGACCTCATTCTTAGATTTAGGTTATCCCACCTGTAAAGTGAGTAGTCTATTGCTAATACTGCATCATGTGTTACCAAAAATTATAATGGGTGTTAAATGAAATGACTTTGGAAAATGATTGATTAAACAAAGTTAAATATCTTTCTTTTTTAGCCTTTAAGATTCTAATATAATTATGAATCTAAAGTTAAAGGATACTATGTGGTATTTCCCAAATTATTTGACTATATAATAACATAAAAGTGTTTTCAAGAACACTGATTTTATATGGACTTAAGGAGAAAATCTATACTGTTTTATAATTCCAACAATAATTTTATTAGGAAAGAGTTTGGGTTAAAAACAATTTAAATAAAATTTAAACAAATATTTTTTCTGTGATCTTTGGGAGTGATCTAAGTTTAAACTTTTTCCTGATATTATTATATTTATGTGATATATTTTAAATAATTGAGAAAAAATATACAATTTCAAAATAAAGTAAAACTCACTCCTAAATGTAAGGCTAGACACTATAAAACTCTTAGAGGAAAGCATAGGAAGAACACTCTATGACATAAATCACAGCAAGATCCTTTTTGACCCACCTCCTTGAGTAATGGAAATAAAAACAAAAATAAACAAATGGGACTTAAAAAAACTTAAAAGCTTTTGCACAGCAAAGGAAACCATAAACAAGATGAAAAAACAACCCTCAGAATGGGAGAAAATATTTGCAAACAAAGCAACTGACAAAGGATTAGTCTCCAAAATATACAAGCAGCTCATG